>NC_037669.1:13867889-14108732 GCF_003255815.1 Theropithecus gelada | reverse complement strand
TCTTTCTTTCTTTCTTTCTTTCTTTCTTTCTTTCTTTCTTTCTTTCTTTCTTTCTTTCTTCCTTTCTTCCTTTCTTTCCTTTCTTTCCTTTCTTTCCTTTCTTTTTCTTTTATAGAGTCTTGCTCTGTAGCCATGCTGGAGTGCAGTGACTTGATCTCAGCTCACTGCAACCTCCATTTCCCAGGTTCAAGCGATTCTCCTGCCTCNCTTGATCTCAGCTCACTGCAACCTCCATTTCCCAGGTTCAAGCGATTCTCCTGCCTCAGCTTCCTGAGTAGCTGGACTACACTTGGCTAATTTTGCATATTTTTAGTAGAGATGGGGTTTCACCATGTTGGCTAGGATTGTCTCAATCTCCTGACCTCGTAATCCGCCCACCTTGGCCTCCCAAAGTGCTGGGATTACAGGAATGAGCCTCTGTGCCCGATTGACTCTTTCTTTCATAGTGCCCTTTCATGGGCTCTTGGAGGTCCTCAGACCCTACTTTGGTTCCCTTGACACCAGCAGATAAACCATTAATCTCTCCTTTGGTGGTGTCATGAAGACTAAGACTAAGGCCCTTTCCGCAGGTCCTAGCCATTCAGCTTGACGCATCAGCTTCTTTTTTTTCTTAGCCCCTGGAAGGGTCCTATGAGATAGGACTCAAGGTGACCCGAGACAAGGTGACCCTTTTGTTCTGACCACCTCTGAGAGAGCAGTCCAATGACCCCATAGAGGCAGTCTCCTGCTATTGTTTGAAGGTAGTCATCAGACCGCCTTCTCCTTCCCTGTGTTGTCTAGAAGTTAAGCCAAGTCCACCGCCAGCCTGTGTCAGGCATGATTTTGCACCTGCCCTCTATCTGATTCAGCATCAAAGAGCACATTTCAAAGTTATCAGAGTAGTTCCCTTGAAACATGCCACCTCTTTTAAAGGTTTGAGGTGAAGGAACAGCCGTCTTTCCATTAGAGTGGGTGCAAATAGCTTTCCCTAAATGTATTTTCATCATGACATCTTTACTCTTTTTCCACACTCTGACCCGTGGTCCATGATTTGCTGAGAAGATTCAAGAATCATAAGGTTGGTTCATAGAGAATGTTTGAATATCTGCATATGTGTATTTCTCTTACACATCCCGAGGTGCTTGCCCTCTTCGGTACTGACACCTCAGTTATTGCAGTAGAAAGAGTTACATGCAAACATTCTGATAACCTGTGACCCTCAACCCTGGATGTGCACAGACTCACACAAAAAGTGTCGTGAAGCATCCATGCTTAGACCCCTCCCCAGGCTATGAATCACAATCTCTGTCGTCCAGTGATTAAAATCCAAATTTTTGAAAACTTAAGAGATGTGAAAGATTGTTAGGGTTTTGCTTCATTGATAAGCACTTTCAGAATCATAAATGATATGATACTCATGGGTGTCTGGACCTTTTTTGGTGGAAACAGCATGAATATTACAAATTTTACTTTTATAAACAGTTTATTCTAAACAGCTTGTACTCTAAAGTGGTATTCTTATTTATAAAAAAATGATAAATGTTTAACAATATCTTCACAGAGAAATTATTAATCCATGAAGGTTTATGCCATTGGACGATTTGGATTTTTCTTTAACTTTCCTTTTGCTACAGAGTCATTTAGCAGGTAATCAAATATGTATCACACACATTCATAATTTCTTGGTGTGTGTTATTGCTAAAGGAGAAACCACGGTTTCACTTACATTTTCAATTCAAGTCCTTTGATGGGGCTTACTTTTCCCTAACCGAAGTAATAACATTGAAATACGTTTTGATTTACTTCCAAAGGAATAAAACTTTCCAGGAAAGTCTGCCCCCAAAAGTACAATACAAAAATGTTTTTATATAGTATTTTAACTAAAGAATCATAATTAAGCACTTCAGGCAGCCAAATAAAATTTATCAGAAAGAAAAGCATTTGCTCTACTGATTCATTTATGCCATTGTGCCTTGGGATAGCATGTAGAAGTCACCTGATGTTGCTATAATTTGGGCAATGTCAACATTAAGCTACCAAATCAATCTGGAAAGTAAAAAATACGTCACACAGATATTTTTCTCAAGGCCTTGTTTTGATATGAATTTAAACTTTGTTCATTCCTAAGAATCTTTAACTACAATATTAAATCTATACTCAAAACAAAAATTATAATTCAATGTAAATCATAAAAATATAAAAGTTTATATTTAAAGTTAGAAATAATAGGCAGTCACCCAGGTGATGTGACTTAAGAGGCTTTGTCCCAGGAAAGTTTTTTCTTTTAAATCTAATCTGTGCCCAATATTTTAACTATTATATTAGTTATGCATTGTTGTGAAACAAATTACCCTAGAACTTAGTGGCTTAAAATAGCACACATGTATTATCTTACAGTTTTTGTGGGTCAGGAATCTGAGCAGACTTTTGCAGGGTCCTCTGTCCTGTGGTCTCTCATAATCCAGGTTTGGGCCAGGGTTAGGGTCTTACTTGAAGTCTTACTTAACTGGAGAAGAATCTGCTTTGAAGCGCACATACATGGTTCCAGGTAGGATTCAGTTCTTCACTAAGTTTTGGCTGGAGGCTACCCTCAGTCTGTGTTATGTAGGTTTCTCAGCATAGCAGTTTGCTCTATCAGAGCCAGAAAGAGAGGAAATTGGCTAGCAAGAAGGAAACCACAATATTTCTAACCTAATGTCATTGCATGACTCTTTATATCCCCCTAAAATTTACACATTGAGATCCTCATCCCAAAGATGTGATGGTAGCAGGAGATGAAATCTTTGGGAGGTGATTAGGTCATAGAGGCAGAGCCCTCATGAATGAGATAAGTATTCCTATAAAAAGAGGCCTTAGACCACTCACCATTTCCACCATACAAAGACAGAATGTACCCTCTGTGCACAAGGGGGCCCTCACTAAACACCAAATCTGTCAGCATTTTGATCTTGTACTTCCCATCCTTCAGATCTATGAGAAATAAACGTTTGTTGTTTAGAAGTTACTCAGTTTATGGTATTTTGTATTAGCAGCCTGAATAGAAAAAGACACTTTTCTTAGTCTGTTGTGTGCTGCTATTAAGAAATACCATAGACTGGTTAATTTATAAAGAACAGAAATTTACTGGCTTATGGTTCTGGAGGCAGAGAAGTCCAAAATTGAGGAACTGGCATCTGTCAAGGGCCTTCTTGCTGCATCATATAATTGAGGAAGCCATCACATTCAAGAAGGGCAAAGAGACAGCAAGGGAAAAAGCAAGAGGGGGCTGAACTCATTCTTTTATAAGGAATCTACTCATGCAATACCAAACCCACTCCCACAATAGCACCATTGTTATTAACACTGTTGTATTGGGGATTACATTTCCAACACAGAACTTTGGGGGAACACATTCAAACCATAGCAACATTTAATCATGTAAGTGACATTGTATCACCTTTGGTATATATTTTTTTGTTGGCAGCAAATAGCTGGATCTAGCTCACCATCAGGGAGAAAGTATTATACTAGGATGTGAGTTATAGCAGATTGAGGGTCATCTTAGAAAGCCATAGCCCAAATATGTTCAAATTCTTTTCTTGTATTTAAAAAAAATTCAGTTAAAGGCATCATTAGCCATTCAGCTTCCTGTGCTATAAACTTGATGTCATGTTTAATTCTTCTTCATTTTCTCTCTCTACTCACATCTAGTGCATCCTTCAGTCATGTAGATGCTTTGACCAGAGTTTCTTTTTTTTAATCTTTTTAATATACCCAACTGTCACTGATATACTGAACATCTTTCATTTGGATGCCACAAGAGCCTTCAAAGTTTGTTTCATGAGTTTTTATTACTCAAGTCCATCATTTCCTTAACTTGGTACTTGGCTTGGATTATTTCTTCTCTAGGGAACACTCTCTCTTCCTATCAACCTTTTTTGACAACAAATTATTACTCATTTATTAAGGCCTGGTTTAAATGCCACCATATCCGTGAAACCCTGGTTTTACTACATATGACACAGGAAAGGCCCTAGCTCTAAGATGTTGGAAATAGATGATGTATAGTAAAAAGGTCATTAAAAAAATGTACTCCAAGAAGAAAACCTTTCAGACCTGGACAAAGACTTGTGTTTGTTCTTCTTCTAAATTCAAGTAGCTACATGCAATTTTAAAATAAAGAATGCTATCTCCTGTCAATAACCATCGGCCAGGGCAAAAAGGGGGAAAACACTGTGTCCTCACAAGGTAGAAGAGTGAAAGAGCAAAAGGTGTTCTAAGCTAGTTATCTCTAGCCCTTTTATAAGGCACTAATCTATTCACAGAAGTGGGTCCCTCATGACTTAATCACTTCTCCAAAAGCCCCCACCTCATAACACAGGTATTACTCTGGGTTAAATTTCTACATGAATTTTGGAGGAGACACACATTAAAACCATAGTACAGACAGGATTTTCCTTAACATTCCATTTATTAATTTGAACAGAAAAATATTTTTATTAGTTGTGCTTTGATTTAATAATATTAATTTTTAGGGGCTTTTGTTTTCCTGTAGTTGCCTAATATATTATCGGTAGTGGTGGAGGGAGATCTAGGGTCAAAGTGCACAAAAGGAAAACAAGAAAACATTATCAAAGAAATAGGTTGCAGGCCTACTTCTTTCTTATGATAGGTTTTACTTATTTTTCTTTTCTTTTCTTTTCTTTTCTTTTCTTTTCTTTTCTTTTCTTTTTTTGAGATAGAATCTTGCTCTGTTGCCCAGGCTGGAGTACAGTGGCACAATCTCAGCTCACTGCAACCTCTGCCTCCTGGGTTAAGTGATTCTCCTGCCTCAGTCTCCCAGGTAGCTGGGATTACAGGCGTGCACCACCATACCTGGCTAATTTTTGTATTTTCAGTAGAGATGGGGTTTCACCATGATGGCCAGGCTGGTCTCGAACTCCTGACCTCAAGTGACCTGTCTGTCTTGGCCTACCAAACTGCTGGCATTACAGGCCTGAGCCACTGTGCCAGGCCAGGTTTTACTTATTTTTCTTGGTGTCCATATAACAGCTCATTACTCATTTGGGTGATCTAATACCCATTTGGGTGAGAGTAGGCATTGTGAATTTCTTTTGAGAGCTTGTGGTGAACAACTGAATATGACCCAAGACTTGAAAACTGAATAGCTCCTGCATCTAAAATGACTTCACTGATACATAATGAATTAAATTACATATAGTAGAATTTCTTCTACATGTAACAAACAAGATAGTAAATTCCTGATAGAGATGTTGTACTTCTGGTCGTCAGTAAATACTACTATTTCACATGCTAAGACCACTCGTAGGCCTGATTCATCACAGGTTTGGATATTTAATTGCCTTGTGCAATAATTAGAAACCTATTTCTCACATGCATCCAGATCCCTTGATGATAAATATAAATTTTATAAGAAGAATCAATATCCATTTATTGAGGAGAATCAATAGTCTTGTGAAGTTATTGTAATCCTCATTTGACACTTTTGGGTTTACTTTACATTGAATCAATATGTTTATTGAAAACCTATTCAGTGAAAGGTGCTAGCATCAAAGATGAATGCTACGTAATTGTAATGCTATTATCCACGAGTATCTCACTATGTACTAGGAGAGACTCTAAGTAAGGGATGGCTGGCTCTTTTATTAGAATCTGTCCTACCTGGTGACTTGGGGTGCTATAGACCGACTATGACTAGTGGTTGGGAGGACTCTCGCAAGGCCTATTTATTTAATAAAGAAAGATGCTTTGAATCAGCATGGCTTGTACCAGGCACCTTTCTTTTTTAAAGCACTTCCACTTATTCTCAGAGCTGGAGTTTCAGGCCCTAGAATAGGTCATAGGCAAAAACAGAACATGCAAATTCATGCGTGTAGGACATACAAGGATATCTAGCATAACACAGCAAAGGAAATAACTTGTGAATTCTAAAGACTAAGAATCATTGACTGAAAGCCTACATTAAAGTTGTGAACAAGGCCAAAGAAAGAATTTCTGGATAAAGTTGACTATTCAAAAAAATGCTATGGAATACATGCAGGCCTACCTCAAATTGTGCTGCAATATTCAGAACTATCCATATGAATGACACATAGCCCAGAATTGCCAGACATTGTCACATCTACATTTACTCAACTGAGTTAAATAGGGTGTTAGGCAGAAACACTGCAGTAAAAATATCATAATTTTACTGTCAGATTTAACTGGTTTTCAATCCAGGCAAATTATTTAAGAACTCTCTGCCTTGGTTTTTAAAATTTTAATGGAAAAGTATCTATCCTATAGAGTACATATGATGATTTGATAGACTACAATGCAATACAATACTGCTAATAGTTGTATGAGCCAGGGTTTCCCAGAGAGGCAGAACTAATAGAAGATATATATATACACACACATATATATGTATATGTGTGTGTGTGTGTGTATATATATAGAGAGCTATCTATAGATATATAGACAGATTAGATATCTAGATAGATCTATAGATATAGATATATCGATAGATCTATCTATCGATATATCCCAAATTATATAAATATCTAGACATATGTGTATATTTTGGAATGTATACATGAAGAGATGTATTATAAGGTATTGGCTTATACAATTATGAAAGCTGAGAAGTGCTAGGATTTTGGATATCCATGAAAGCCAGTGGTGTATTTCAAAGGTCTAGGAGCCTGAGAGTCAACGGTATAGCTTCCAGTCAGGATCTGAAGACCTGAGAACCAGAAGCACTGCTTTCAGGAGAAAATCGAGGCAGCAGCTCAAGCATCCAGGCCAAGTTCAACCTTCTTCCTGCTTTTTGTTCTATTCAGGCCCTCAGCTGATTGGTTGATGCCCACCACATTGAAAAGAGTCACTTTCTTTACTCATTTCACCAATTCAAATGCTAATCTCTTCTGTAAACACCCTCACAGACACACCTAGAAATAATGTTCAACCAGATATTTGAGCATCCCATGGTCTAGTCTAGGTGACACGTAAAATTAACCATCTCAATGGTTAATGCTGAATAAGTCAAAGGAATACATGTAAAAGCCCCATGTCTAGCCCAAGAATATTGCCAAAAATGTCAGCTCCCTTTCCCTTTACATCTCTCAGCTTGTGCAACAATTTCTATTGAGTCTGTGCTTTTTCAGGAAATGATTTTCTGAGAATGAGCCTCTAATCTTGACTAGGTAACTATGATCTCAGATTAGAGTTTCTGGTGCATTAGTGAGAACTGGGTAAGCACATAGACTCTGAAACGTGGCTGGGTGCCATGCTAAGCTTGGACATTAGCAAACAGAATGTCCACGAGGAAAAGGACTGAACCACTCTGGGCCTCAGTCTCATCTGTAGAATATAATCTCCCTCACAGAATTGATATGATAATTACATGAATAATACATTCAGAGCATTGGCACGTAGTAAGCTCTTTTTAAATGTCAGCTTAAAATAAAACAAAAGGCAACGAGGGTAGGACAAAGAACAACATTCTCAACTCAGGAGTCAGGATCCTGGCCTCATCTCTTGTACCCGCTAGGTTTTTAAGTCAAGGAGTTTAGCTTTACTAAATCTTAGTTTTCCTGTTTGTAAAATTAGGTCAATATTATTTACACATCCAGCCTATTTTACATGGTCCAACTAACTGAGTTGAAGGAAGTCAGAAGATGAGCCTATTTTGAACAACATTATTATCTAGGATGGTACTATCTTAATTATTTACAATCTATCAGTGTTACAGGAAAACTGCTATTAAACAGTTAGGTGCATGCTATTTTAAACTCTGCAGGACTTAACAAAGTGTGCACTCAATCTTACAACTACCAGGTCGCGAAGACAAACCACGGAGGTCTTGAGCTATGCTTCCATTTATGCCTAATATCTAATTTGTCTCTTGTTTATAACTTCTCTCTGAATAGTTACTAATTTATGAGGAATATTGTCTTGACTTTAAGTCCTGGCTTTCAAAGTTAAATTCTGAAGGGTAAGCTCAAGAGACTTTACATGTTTACATTTTTACTAGTAAAATATAATTATATGAGCCTTCTAGAGAAGCCACTTTCACAAGTAAAATATTCAAATTATTCTATAAAAGCTTAAAATTTCAACCACTTTAACCTACTTAAAGAAACAAATGGTACTTGCTAGGATTAAGCCAACCCAATTAATTTGTAGAAATTATAATGATGTTTTTCCATATGTAAGAACGAAAAGTGCCAAGGCTGTGGACAGATGTGGTTGATCTTCATGGCGAATTAATCTGAACCTTCCTGCCTTTTGACCCTCAATTGCTCACTGTATAATTTCTTTCAACCTCATTAACTTAAAATGAATGCATGTATGGCAGAGATAAACAGGGTTAGCGGGAGAACAAGGGGAATGTGAGAGGGGCTTGCAAGGTGAAGAGACTTGTACTTTTAATGCAATGAATTTGTGTCTGTTTTGGGAAGTTCCCTAGATTTATGACATGTTTAGATCTCCGATTTTTCTACACATATGATCTTTTAGAATTGCACCATGCCCTGAAGTTTTTTCATCAAGTCTATTTCTGTTACTGCTTACGAAGTTGGTATTCCTTTTTAAGCAGTATGACTCTGGACAAACCCAAATTCTCCATGATGTTGTATATCAAATTAACTCTAATTAGTTATGCTATCTTCTTCTTTTTTTTAATTTAGCTGGAGTCGCTATTTGCATATATTTAAATAAAAATTATCTCCTTTATTTTACCTGTGTTTTATCTTTTTCTTTCACCTTTCTGGATCTTTTTTGGGCAAACTTCTCTCCTTTTTCTTCCCAACTAACTTATTCTTTAAAAAAAAGTATTCCTTTAAGTTTTCTAGGGTTAAAAAGTTAGGGAAAGGGTAGTTAAACCCAATCATTACACATGTATTTGAATAAATTCTATAAATATGTAACAGAATAATTCTGGATATGCATAATTCTGGATATGTTTTAGAGTTTTGCATATATATGTGTATATATATGTATATTTTAGAAAGATGTGCAACACTTTGGATATGAAATTTCTAAATGGCTGTCTTCATGGTTTCATATGTTGCTTTTGAAAATAATGTACTAAGAATTTTAAAAGTTTCTAGGCGATACTGAGTGTGACATAATTTTATGTGTAAATTTGGACTGTGGTGCCTGTTTTGTTTTTTAAAATTTTTTTTTAATCGTTTGTCAAACACTAGTCTAGTTGTTGCTGTGAAGGTATTATTTAGATGTGACTGTTATTACAATCAGTTGACTTTAAAAAAGGAGCTTGCCCTTGGTAATGTGGGTGGACCTCATCCAATCAGGACTTAAGGGCAAAACCCTTTGTAATTAATTAATTTTCTATGTGAGGAAATTCTAATATTGCACTACTCTTGTACTTATGGAACCTCCAGCCAGCCTTAGCTTCCCCTGATGACCTTCACCTGAACCGGCTGCCAGTCTACAATGGCTGTCAAACGGGTTATTTTTCATTTATATCATTCTCTCCTCATGAATTTGTTGTCATTCTATTGTAAGGGAGAGTTTTTCCTTCTTATTTATTCATTCATTTATTTATCATTTGTTTATGCTAGCGTAAATTTATAAATTCCTATTTTTTCAATTGGCCGATAATTCATTTCTCTCATTATTTTGATGCAAATTGTCACAGGTTTGGCCCCTGCAAGCTAATGCCTCTGTTCATTTGCATTTTCTTATTATCAGGCACAAGATGTTTCAGGCTCATCTTGGTTTTGCCTCACTCCAGCCCTGGAATTAGCTATTTTTCTAAGAATTTCTGCCTCCTATTAATGGAGGATGGAGCCCAGTCACCAAGATCTGTGTCCTCAATGTATTCATCGCTATTGGGATGTCATTGCTATTGGGATGTCATTGCTTCAAAGACTTCTCAGGAACAGAATGGGAAATACATGTACATATATTCATACACCTACATATACATATTTCTCTATAGTCATACACCTACAGAGACATAACTGTCTCTATTCATACACCTACATATCTCTCTATATCGTTCTATGTCTAGCTGAGTATTTGCACACAAATAATTCATACTGATACCTCTTATTTAAATTTCACCCCGAATATTCTTTCTCTCTAACCATGTTTGTAAATCTCTGTTCTGACAGTGAGAAATCCACTAGTTGTATCCTCTTTTGTCTTTACACACACACACACACACACACACACACATTTGCTCAGTCAATTTACTTCTTCGTTTATTGTAATGAATCTCCAAACCTCACTTGCAGCTTCTGCACCTGCCAGCTCCATCTATCTACAACTCATCCAGATCTTTTGCTCCCAGCCACAGAGCTGATGTGTTTGTGCTCTGCCCTCACCCCTTCACCAACCTGCAGCAGCCCTCTATGCTGAGAATATATTCCTTACACACCTGATTGTTATGGGTGATTGCAGGTTCTTTTCAAAATTATTAGGTGTCTGAAACTCTTTAAGTCAAATTTCTTTTAAAATAATTCCTAGAAGACAAGATTTGAAATGTTCTCAACACAAAGAAATGATAAATGTTTGAGGTGATGGGTATCCTAATACCTTGATTTGATCAGTACACATTGTATGGATATATAAAAATATCACGTCTCGCATAAATACGTACAATTATTATGTATCAACTAAAAACACTTTGAAATATAAAAATACTTTCTTTTTTAAGCTATCTTGGATCCTCTAGGTAGAGATCCTACTTTTTGTCATTTCTCATTTTTACCTCTGCCCTCAGGACATTAGGTCTTTGGGAGAAAGATCATGCATATCGTTAGGTGACCACTGTTTGCCTAATCCTTTACAATGAAGATGAACCTGGAGAACTTTAGCTAAGTAAAGTAAGTCAGGCACAGAAAGACAAATATGCATGATCGGACTTACACGTGGAATCTAAAACAATCCAAGTAAAAAAAGCAGAGAGTAAAATGGTGGTTATCGCGGGCTGGCGGGTGGAGTGAATGGGGGAAATAATGGTCAAAGGGTACAAAACCTCAAATAGACAGGGGGAATAATTTTTTTCTTTGAGATAGATTTCATCATGTGGCAAATATAGTAAATAACGTACATTTCAAAATTGCTGAGAGAGTAAATTTCAAATGTTTTTACCAAGAAAATAAGTATTTGAGGTTATGAATATGCTAATTAATTTGATGTAATTATTTCACATTGTATTCATAAGCGTAACATCACTTTGTACCCCATAAATATATACAATTATGATTTGTCAGTTTAATTTTAAAATAAATAATCCAAAAATAATGTAGTTTTGCTATACTAGATATATTTATTTGCCCTGTATTTGGAACTTCCAAAACATTAGGATTAATATTTTTCTAGAGAAAGCCATATTTTCTAGAGAAACCCATATTCAAGGAAAAAACATTGAATTAATGATTTATTTTGGAATTTTCTGTTTCCTGAAATCCCAATGTGTTTTTACCAGTTTGGCAAATTAGAACATCATATGTAGAATTTTATTAGTCATTCACATGTTTTCCAGGCTATGGCTTGTCGATCGGAGGCTAGACTCACTCATAATTCAGAGACATTCTTTCTTATTATAAACACTCTAAAATTCAGTATGTAAAATGCCAATTATTTTTAAAAATCTCCATGTGTTAAAACAACTGGCTTACAATGGAACAATATAAATATAAATATATATAATATATAAAGTAAATAAATATAAGATAAAAAATAAATAGTAAATATAATCAAATAAATATAAACCTTTAAGCATGTATTTAATCTCTGGAAACCACAGGACAACTGGTGTTTAGTTTTGTTTCTTGTAAGCTTTATCTGCTGCCCAATTAAGAAGCATTAAAGATAAATGTATAGGTATAATTTAAGCTCTATTTTCAACTGTTCTGAGTTTTTAAGGACTTTTCCTTAATAAATGGATATCTAGTTATAATATCTACCAGAGTTGTTTCCACAGAGATGGTCTTAGTTTAATATTTGATTAGTTGGCTTAATTCAACATAAAGGCTTGCTGTGGTCCAAATTACTGATATGGCAGTCTCCTCATTTATCCTGTGTTCCATACACTAAAAACTGATACTCAATGAGAATTGGCAATCATTAGACCCTTGTTCCCATGAATGGGTCACTCCACAAGAACTCGTCGTAAGATGGATCAATAGGCTTTCTTGGGTTTCTCTTTCGCTCATCTCTTTTTGTTCACTCTCTTTGCACTTCTGAGACTCATTCTTGTTTTAAAGATCCTGAAGATACAAGAGAAACTGCTCGTTAGGTCTTTATGCCTTTTCAGTGGAAACAGCAAATAACAAAACCTTTAAGAAAAATAATAAATGAGAGCCTCTAGGTTTTTCACAAGCGCTGTAGCTATGAAGGATTCCATACTTTATACATCAGTCCAAAGTATCCAAAACAGCATGTACAGCCAAAAATTGGAAATGAAATATTGTTCTTTCTGGCCAGCTAGTATAATATAATCCCACATTTTCACAGTTATCCAGATTTGCTTCGTAGGACCCTTTGAAAATGGAGGAGCCTACATTAGGTTTCCCTGCTTTGGCGTGAGAATTCAGATTTAGTTACCATGATTATTTCCTCCTCTGCCACACAAGGCATCTCCACGACTGGGCTACTTTAAAATTTGATAGAGCATAAGACTAGAAACTAAGAATAACCTAGAAGAAAGTTTACCTGTCTATAGAGTAAGCTTCCAATAAATATTTGTTGGAGTGAAATGACCTTGCGAGGCACAGATGAGAAGTCATCAAATATTGATGATGTCTGCTGGCCTTTTATCACAGCTACTTTCAAGGCCAATGGTGAGCTTGCTTCCCATGCTCAGTCTGAAGTACCTATTCTTCTTTTTTTTTTTTTTAAATCTTTTTTTTTATTATTATACTTTAAGTTCTAGGGTACATGTGCATAACGTGCAGGTTTGTTCCATATGTATACATGTGCCATGCTGGTGTGCTGCACCCATTAACTCATTTACATCAGGTATATCTCCTAATGCTATCCCTCCTCCCTCCCCCCTCCCCACAATAGGACCCGGTGTGTGATGTTCCCCTTCCTGTGTCCAAGTGATCTCATTATTCAGTTCCCACCTATGAGTGAGAACATGCGGTGTTTGGTTTTCTGTTCTTGCGATAGTTTGCTGAGAATGATGGTTTCCAGCTGCATCCATGTCCCTACAAAGGACAGGAACTCATCCTTTTTTATGGCTGCATAGTATTCCATGATGTATATGTGCCACATTTTCTTAATCCAGTCTGTCACTGATGGACATTTAGGTTGATTCCAAGTCTTTGCTATTGTGAATAGTGCCACAATAAACATACATGTGCATGTATCTTTATAGCAGCATGACTTATAATCCTTTGGGTATATCCCCAGTAATGGGATGGCTGTGTCAAATGGTATTTCTAGTTCTAGATCCTTGAGGAATCGCTACACTGTTTTCCACAATGGTTGAACTGGTTTACAGTCCCACCAACAGTGTAAAAGTGTTCCTATTTCTCCACATCGTCTCCAGGACCTGTTGTTTCTTGATTTTTTTTTTTTTTTTTTTTTTTTGAGACGGAGTCTTGCTGTGTCGCCCAGGCTGGAGTGCAGTGGCCGGATCTCAGCTCACTGCAAGCTCCGCCTCCCAGGTTCATGCCATTCTCCTGCCTCAGCTTCCTGAGTAGCTGGGGCTATAGGTGCCTGACACCTCGCCCAGCTAGCTTTTTGCATTTTTTAGTAGAGACGGAGTTTCACCGTTTTAGCCAGGATGGTCTCGATCTCCTGACCTCGTGATCCACCCGTCTTGGCCTCCTAAAAAGTGCTGGGATTACAGGCATGAGCCACCGCGCCCGGCCTGTTTCCTGATTTTTTAATGATTGCCATTCTAACTGGTGTGAGATGGTATCTCATTGTGGTTTTGATTTGCATTTCTCTGACCACGAGTGATGATGAGCATTTTTTCATGTGTCTGTTGGCCCTGTATGAATGTCTTCTTTTGAGAAGTGTCTGTTCATATCCTTTGCCCACTTTTTGATAGGGTTGTTTGTTTTTTTTCTTGTAAATTTGATTGAGTTCTTTATAGGTTCTGGATATTAGCCCTTTGTCAGATGAGTAGATTTTAAAAATTTTCTCCCATTCTATAGGTTGCCTGTTCACTCTGATGGTAGTTTCTTTTGCTGTGCAGAAGCTCTTCAGTTTAATTAGATCCCATTTGTCAATTTTGGCTTTTGTTGCCGTTGCTTTTGGTGTTTTAGACATGAAGTCCTTACCCATGCCTGTGTCCTGAATGGTATAGACTTAAATATTAGACCTAAAACCATAAAAATCCTAGAAGAAAGCCTAGGTAATACCATTCAGAACCTATTATTCTTAAAGGCTTTGTTTGCAAAATGCATGATCGATAAAAGCAAAGTACGCTGTCAAAATATACTGTGTGTTTATACAAAGCTCAGTAAACTATTTTATACGGTAGTAAAAAATAAAACCAGTTATGTCTCATCTTCCTTTATAATGTAAGGCACTGCAAATTTCTAAGACTCAAAAGACTATAATAAATGTGCTCCAAGAAAAAAAATCTCTAAAAATTTACATATGTATTTTCACCAGAAACATTTATATTAGATTCATTGTATTGGAACAACCATTCTAAGTTTTCTTGCAAAATAAATTTTCTATAAAATACCTAGAAGTATCAAGAATTAAATGTGATTTGTAAATTCAACGTATCTTACAAGGCCAAACACTACTCATTTGAGTTAGAAATATTATTTTCACTTGAAGGTTTTAATACAGATTGAACTGAAGACAGAAATTATAAAAAAAACCTTATAGAAATTTTATTCAGTTAAAATAATGCAAAAAACTAATTTGCTGAAGCCTTTCTACCATCCAATAAATAAATTGCTATGAGAGAGCTTTTGCTTAGAACACAATAGAGACTTCCATATCCAACAGTCCTTATTAGTTAGAATGAAATAAAGCATTGTTTTTAGGACATTGTTCCAGTGTAATCATCATTTAAGGAACTTACAGGAGTTTGGAAAGAGGAAATATTTGAACAAAGCCTCAAATTTCTTACCTGACATAAAAGTTACAAGACATAAAAGTAGCACAACCTTAGAAGTTTCCATAAATATTATAATTTATTTCAAACACCAAATTTTGTGCCTGTAAGATAAATTTTGTCTAAATGTAAGACTCAGGAGGAATAATATTTTATAACAAATGATGTGGGTATTAATTAGAAAAATTCTCTAAATATTGAAATGAATTTCTCCAATGTCCCAGAAAGTCAGAATACATTTATTTACATTTTGCTGTTTCTAAATGCTTCATTTTAAATTATTCTTTGACTCTCCACTACTAGATATCACAGTGGAAGAAATAATAAACTTTGAAATCGTAGGCTTTGTTTATAAGTGACCACATGAAAGAGTAGAAAGAACATAAAACCAGGAGTAAGCAGATCTAAGTTCTACTCCCAGTTTTTCTGCTGTTCATTGCATAATTTGGAACAATTCATGTCACCCTTTTGGGTCTCAATTTCCTTTTCACAAAAGGAAGGATTGAGAACAGTAACCTCTAATACTCTTTCTTGCTGTAAAATTGGTTAAACCTTGTAGTATAGCTTGAAGTCAGGTAGCATGATGCCTCCAGCTTTGTTCTTTTTGCTTAGGATTGTCTTGGCAATGCGGGCTCTTTTATGGTTCCATATGAACTTTAAAGTAATTTTTTTCCAATTCTGTGAAGAAAGTCATTGGTAGTTTGATGAGAATGGCATTGAATCTATAAATTACCTTGGGCAGTGTGGCCATTTTCATGATATTGATTCTTCCTATCCATGAGCATGGAATGTTCTTCCATTTGTTTGTGTCCTCTTTTATTTTGTTGAACAGTGGTTTGTAGTTCTCCTTGAAGAGGTCCTTCACATCCCTTGTGAATTGGATTCCTAGGTATTTTATTCTCTTTGTAGCAATTGTGAATGGGAGTTCATTCACGAACTCTCTCTCTCTGTCTGTTATTGGTGTATAGGAATGTTTGTGATTTTTGCACATTGATTTTGTATCCTGAGACTTTGCTGAAGTTGCTTACAAGTTTAAGGACATTTTGCGCTGAGATGATGGGGTTTTCTAAATATACAATCATGTCATCTGCAAACAGGGACAATTTGACTTCCTCTTTTCCTAATTGAATACCATTTATTTCTTTCTCCTGCCTGATTGCCCTGGCCAGAATTTCCAACACTATATTGAATAGGAGTGGTGAGAGAAGGCATCCCTGTCTTGTGCCAGTTTTCAAGGGAATGCTTCCAGTTTTTGCCCATTCAGTATGATATTGACTACAAGTTTCCAGTAACCAAAACAGCATGGTACTGGTACCAAAACAGCATGGTACTGTTATCAAAACAGAGATGTAGACCCATGGAACAAAACAGAAGCCTCACAAATAACACCACACATCTGCAACTATCTGATATTTGACAAACCTGACAAAAACAAGAAATGGGGAAAGGATTCCCTATTTAACAAATGGTGCTGGGAAAACTGGCTAGACATATGTAGAAAGATGAAACTAGATCCCTTCCTTACACTTTATACAAAATTAGTGCAAGATGGATTAAAGAGTTAAGTATTAGACCTAAAACCATAAAAAGCCTAGAAGAAAACCTAGGCAATGCTATTCAGGACATAGGCGTGGGCAAGGACTTCATGACTAAAACACCAAAAGCAATGGCAACAAAAGCCAAAATTGACAAATGGGATCTAATTAAACTACAGAGCTTTTGCACAGCAAAAGAAACTACCATCAGAGTGAACAGGCAACCTACAGAATGGGAGAAAATTTTTGCAATCTATCCATCTGACAAAAGGCTAATATCCAGAATCTACAAAGAACTTAAACAAATTTACACACAAAACATCAAACAACCCCATCAAAAAGTGGGCAAAGGATATGAACAGACACTTCTCAAAAGAAGACATTTATGCAGCCAACAGACACATGAAAAAATGCTCATCATCACTGGTCATCGGAGAAATGCAAATCAAAACCACAATGAGATACCATCTCACACCAGTTGGAATTGCGATCATTGAAAAGTCAGAAAACAACAGATGCTGGAGAGGATGTGGAGAAATAGGAACACTTTAACAGTGTTGATGGGACTATAAACTAGTTCAACCATTGTGGAAGACGGTGTCGCAATTCCGCAAGGATCTGGAACTAGAAGTACCATTTGACCCAGTGATCCCATTACTGGGTATATACCCAAAGGATTATAAATCATGCTGTTATAAAGACATATGCACACATATGTTTATTGCTGCACTATTCACAATAGCAAAGACTTGAAACCAACCCAAATGTCAATCAATGATAGACTGGATTAAGAAAATGTGGCACATATACACCATGGAATAATTATGCCGCCATAAAAAACGATGAGTTCATTTCCTTTGCTGGGACATGGATGAAGCTGGAAACCATCATTCTGAGCAAACTATCACAAGGACAGAAAACCAAACACCGCATGTTTTCACTCATAGGTGGGAATTGAACAATGAGAACACTTGGACACAGGGTGGGGAACATCACACACCGGGCCTGTCATAGGATGGGGAGCTGGGGGAGGGATAGCATTAGGAGAAATACCTAATTTAAATGATGAATTAATGGGTGCAGCAAACCAACATGGCAAATGTATACATATGTAACAAACCTGCACGTTGTGCACATGTACCCTAGAACTTAAAGTATAATAATTTAAAAAATTGGTTAAACCATACTCATCACTATTATCTTTGTCTCCAAGGATCACTGATGAATTCCATATGAAATTAAAGCATAAATTTATTAAGTAGTTTAAAAAATGTATTGTGCTGAATATTGGTGAAGAGGAAATAAAGGATGGAAGTAAACTTATTGATTCTTTTCATGACCCAAAGCTTGAAGTTCTATGGAGATCACCAGCAAAATTCCTCGGGCACACCCAAATTTCCCATTTTCAGTGGAAAAGCAGGTGTAACAGTCTTATGTCAACCCAATTCACCTACGCAAGTTTGCTGGCTCTTCCTGAATCCTCTCTTCTTTTTTGTTTAGTATGTCCCCTTAACTTTCTCGTTCCATTAGGTGGTGGTACGGGATTCATTACTGCCTCGCTCTGTCATCTTGGTTGTCACCTGATTTCGAAGTGCTTTCTCCTAAATGTATAGAATATTAACTCTGTGTATGTCCTAACTCTGATGTGAGTGGCAGAGAGTAGATAAAATATACCAAATTCTTGGAGACTAGGTTTTAGTATCATTATTGAGGTAGCATTATTTGGTAGGTCATCCAGCTTAAACAGAGAGTTGACTACTGCAGATTTTTCCATGTGTTAGCAACCTACTTGGAATGATTGAGATGACACTTATGTTTGACTGACTCCTAGAGTCTGACCTTAGGGACTGTTTGGAAAAGAGTTTGTTTAATTGAAATTTCTGTGTTATGATTTCCCATGTCAAAGCAACTAAGTTTACATTCATTGGTAGTTGTTGAGTTTAGAAAACACAAAATGTTTGAGTCCTTACAGAATACATGTGACTGTGAACATCAGTCTGCCAAAAAAACTCTGAGCAGCATGAAACACAGACCTTGACTTGTGCAGGAAAAACTGCCAGACAGAAAGAGATATTTAAAATATCAGGGTTTTATGCATTGGTTCTTTTTGCCTTAAGGGAAAGAAGCGGATGTAAAGACATCTGGAAAGCTTTCATAAAGTGAGATTTTACTTATCTACCTCTGGGTAGATAGTTTTAATTTCCAAACTCTTTAACCGTAAGGGGAATACATTTGCTCATCACTCTGTGGAGTATTGTAGGAAAGAGAGAGGGCAAGACCTATTACAAATAACAGACCAATGTGACTGTGTCTTCCACATGCTGAAATTAAAGACTTTTTTTTTTAACTGGAGAATGTAAGGGTACCTAAGAGACTTATTTATGTAGTAGTGGATATTAAACTTAAGCCCTTTGTCCATTCTGTAGTGTGAATTGGAGAACATTTTCTGTTTTTCCATCTGCATCTGTTTGCTGTGATAGATCATTGACATTACTTCAATACAAATAAATAATATATGTTTTAAAAATACAACAGGGAAAATAAAGGATTGCAGTGGGACTTGCAATTAGGACATGTGGTATAAGAGTTCCTCTTCCTTTTAACTCTTCCCTGTTTTTTGTTTGTTTTTTTTTTTTTTTTGTATCTGAGTATTTCACTTTTGTGCTGATTTGAGAATTTGTGCTTGTTTTTGTGTGTGTGTGTATGACTCTTGTTTGATTGATAATATTAAGCTTTACAATTTGTGCAACTGAATTACAGATTCATTTGTAGAAATGTGTGTGCTGAGAACTACTGGACTAGACCAGAGGTTTTCAAAACACTAGTATAAGAAGTAAAGATCAGAAAGTGTGAGAAAAAAATTTCTTTGATGAATAGACATTGTAAGAAAGAAGCTTCAGTTGTTGAGTCCACACCTTGCATGCTGGCTCCTATGTTCATGGGAAGAATTCCTGACAAAACTGGAAAAAATCAGAAAATATGTTCATGGAATTTTAGCAAGATAGACTTTGAAGTGCTTTGGAAGATAAGAGTTATTTAGGAATAATATAGACTGCCAAAAAAAAAAAAATCTGAAGGTGAACTTTAACTTAGTACAAGTGGCCTGGAAATGATAGTGTATTATAAACCGTATTCTGGAAATATATATCTGAAGCAAATTTCCTACTTTCCATGCCCTTACAAACTTCAGTCATTCTACCTAGAATTATGACTAGTTGTTCCCTAATTATATGCAAAAAATAAAATAGAATTCAGAACTGCTAAGCCTTATAACTTGAGTTTCTAAAATGATCTGGGCTGTTTTAATAGAATGTTAGAATATTTATTGCCATGAATAAACATCTGTTGGTTTGACCTCTCTACTGTTGATCAAATTCCTTATTTTCTTTGGGAAAACCTTCTCTCTCTCTTCTTGGCTATTAGTTTTCTTAAGTTATTGAGCATTTTAGTTGTAGAGGAGGAGGAGAAACTTCAAAGATATTTCTCTGCCAGGATATCAACAACTTAAAAGAAGCTACATTGTTTAGAAATTTCTTGATAGATTGGTCTCAAGAAATCCTGAGTTTACAGAATTGTTTCAAGTTGAAACTGCTATTGTGAAAATGGTTTGCATATCTTAATTAATTTCTTTTGATTTTAATTTTCAGTAGAATGAACTTTATACAATTAAGTTATGACTCCTTTACTATTTATATGAACTGCAGTGCTTTGTAGTATCTATTCCTCATGGAGGAACAATTTACAGAAGGCCTATATGTTGTGATTTGCTGTAATGGTATCTTTTTCTCTAATATGGGACTAGCAATAACAGTTTTAAGAAGTAGATAGGAATATGCAACAGGAAAGTCTTTAGGCACCACACCTGCTTTGGCTGATTATCTGCTCTCGCCTCCTTACAGGTAACTTAGACTTACTTTGTGTGGATGGCAGAAAAGCAGAAGATAGAAATAGTTCTCTCTGAGAATCAAAAAGGAAAACAGTGTCTGACATATAGGAGCTCTTTCAGTTTCTCCTTTGGAGGCCAAGAGAGAAAAGGAAGAAAGAACATAGGAGGAAAGAGAAAATACACGAGATCTCTTATTTCACCAACATAGGTGACTTTTGTTTCCATACTCCTTAATTGTAATAAGAATTATCTTAGTTAATTATGTTCTCTATTGTTGGAGAAGAAAAGGTCATTCACGTCTAGTTTTATATGTATAAGACAATTTACATATTCTTTTCTCTTCTGTCCCTAAACTTAAGCATAAATTTGAATTTTATATGTAATTTTTGCTTTATCTTAAAAAGAAGCAAATAATACATATGAAATAAATTGCTCTTTATTTTAACTGGCATTCTCAATTTTGTTCTAAATTAGCCAACACATTAATGATATATTTTTTAATATCTTATTCCTTGGAAACTTACAAATTACTTGTGGAAAGGTTTTCAGAATTATAGACAAAGTTATTTCGTGGCATACTGAAATAAATTTTGAAAATAGAAAAAATCTTTGTTATAAGTCATTTGCAACTCTATATGAAGATTGAAAAATACTGTCTTATAGATAGATGTGGTGACAATAGAAGAGATGACATAGAATAGCATAGATCTATCTAGTCATTTAAAGGAGATAGTTTCATTGATTCTAGGTAGATCTGTTCTGTTAAATTGTTTTTTCTTTCCTTATAAATGTTGTAGATTATGTTTGCTTAGTTTCTAGAAAGGACAATAATGGCTGCATATCTTGCTTAGATTGTTTATGTTTTGGAAGCCACATTTTGAAGAGGGGTGATTATCTCTTTTGTAAAAACAGTCTTGTTTGTTCTCCCTGCAGCAATCAGTTGATATCACTAGGGGTCAGTCTACATGAACAGATGTCCATATATATGATGGTTTTAAGACAGTGTTATCTCATTTCATGCAGTGTTTTTTCATTTGGGGATATGGACACTTACATAGTAATATACAGCTTCTTGCAGCTTGAATTTTCTAACTATACTCTTGACAGGACATTTCTATGTCGTCAAGGATTTCTGTATGTCGCTCAACTGTTCTTTTCCCTTAGCTGCCTGGTTCCTTTCTGTCTGATGTCAACTCAGAGCCTTCATCTAATTTAATATGCAGGAACAAAAGAATGGCTAACAACAACGACAGGATCGTGGTCAGGGTATTCTCAAAGCCTTTGTGAATGGACTGAAGGTGACAATTGCTCCCAGGATGACTGGATTTGGGGTATGTCTGACACGTGGGAGTTATAGAGGAGGGTGACATTGCAACTGTGATGCCTTATCTAACTGCCGGTTTCTATTATTTTCTTTCATGTTCCCTCTGCCTCCTGGAAGACCCGGAAGTCTTTCTTCACCACTGCACCGTAAGTTTTTCTTGGGTAGGTATGGCGTCTTAACTGTCCTTATTTGTCCAGTACTTAGCACAACGTTTGGCATATAGTCGGCAGTGATCATATTTTCTTAACTGAACTGAACTTGGTAAATGCTAATATGCCAGAATGACCTACTACATAATTACTTTTATCGGCAGAGAAATGTTACACATTAATGGATATGCCCATGTAACAATGGCCAAAAATAGAATGACCCACTCTACTTTTCCTTTTTAAGGATAGAAAAGAATGTACATAGTTTATGAGTAATTAGAGTAATTTGGAGCTCATATGTAGCAAATAATTGTTCTAAGAAGAATGCCTTCTAATCATTATTAGTATTTTTTGGCTTATAAGCAACAGAAATTTATTTCTTACAGTTCTAGAGGCTGGAAATTCCAAGATCAGTTTGCCAGCATCTCTGGGTTCTGGTGAGGGCCTCCCTTCTTCATAGACAGAAGTGTATCACTGCAGCCTCACATGAATGCCTTGTAATTTTTGGGCAAAACATAGAGAAATATTCTCATGTCTTAAGCTAGAAAAGACATTCTTGTTAGTTTAGAAACAATATGTAGTTTTCTGAATAAAATCTTTTCTGTTTGTTCTGATTAATGTTATGTTTAACACTACGTTGGCCATATTAGAAAACTAGTTTAAAATCATAGAATCTAGCTTTGGGAATTGGAAGAACTTATTATTTATTTAGCTCACATCATTGTGTTTGTAGAAAACCTTTTCGCTTTTCAACAGAATGAGCACAGGAGTTTTTTGAAGGCTCATGGCTTTAGTAATTATACTAAATTATATCTTACATGCATAAATTATTATATATATAAAATATACTGCACTAAATCATACACTGTATTAGACTATGATCAAAGATGAGGTTCAATTTGTGACCACTGGGAGTCACTATGTAGCTGTCACAGCTAGGAAGGCCCCCACACCATCCACACAAGCTTGCTGGGCTACTGGGGAGATAACACACTCATCTCTCTCTTCCAACCTCTGGCATTTATCCATTTGCCAACTGGTAGTTATTAAATGCCCACAGAGAGCTGGGTGCTGTGTTAAATGAGGAAACACAGTGAGAACAAGCTGCCTATGTAGCCAGCCACACCCCCCATCAAAGCTCTTTCAAACTCCTTTATGACTTAGTTTCGATATTTTGGTACATTTATTTATGAAAAATTGTCTTTCCTACTAGAGATCTTTAAGAGATACATATGTGTTTTCATTTTATCTTGTAATTGTTTATCATATTGGCCGGTATATAATAAATCCTTAAGACACATTTGTTGAGTGACTAGACGCTATGCCAGTTATTTTCTCTAGTCCTTGCATTTGGTTGCTATTTCTTCTTAATTGCATTACTACTTAGTTATAGCAACTTACCCTGCATCCTCATCCTCTAATGTTGTTGTAATATGAAATAGAAATAGGTGAACAATTTTCTTTCATGTCAGTCATTTTTCCTCCTTTGTTCTGCCATAACAATTTAGCGGTCTTGTTTATATCACATCAAAAATGAATGACATCAATTATCAATGACAACAATAACAGCCTCACGTCTGTAAGTGGGGACTAGAATTGAACCATATATACAAACATGTGTGTGGCATTTGAAAACAGCATTAGTTATTGGAAAGAGAAATAAGTTCATAAGAGCGAAATTTGCATTTTAGTTTCATATCTTTCACCAATGAAAAATTTCAATATAAAGGATTGTGTTACTTCTCACTGCTTCCCTTTCTCCATTTATAAAATTCATTTAATGCCTATTAAATGCCAGTTAGGGACCAGGCTATGACCTAGGTGTTGCGGAGAGTACAAAGATAATTTAGCAGAACATAATGCCTTATGGGGCTAACTGTACAGTTGTAAAAGAAATATATAAAACCAACTGAACTTTTAAGGCAGCATTTAAATGCCAAATAAGTGGAAGAGACCATAGACATTTAGATATGTGAGGGATTCCATTTAGCTTAGATCTCATGATCGCCTTCGGAAGAAATCGATTTTTCTTTTGGCTTTAAAGTATCAAGACACTCCATTCGCTGGAATGGAGAGCAGGGGGCATTTTGGGGAGAAGTGTTCAGGGATGTCTTGGCAATAACGAGCACACCTTATGTCTGAAGAGAAGAACATGTATAGGAGAGAGTAGAGAAAACTCTTAAAGAAGTGATGAGTTTATTTAATAAAAATCTTGAATATATTTTTAATCATGAGTTTAGGGACCATAATGAATTATGCTTGAAATTGGGTTTTGAAGGTCACTCCTCATTTGATATCCTACTCCTCTTGCTGGAACAATTGGATGTTCTTAGTAGGAACCGCATCTGGAGTTACTGTGTCCAGTAGCTTTTTCCTGACATTTGTTACTACTAATGATCCAAATCTAAATATTGCCAGAGGTGTCGATTTTCTTGCAAAAGGGTTGCATTTCATCCAAAGAGCTGCTGCCTTTCAGTGGGCAGCTCTGGAACCTTTGAGGCCTGAAAATAACCCACTGCTTGGGCACCTAACTTGTTACAAAGAGAGTGAAGAGCTCCAAGTCTTATCCTGGATTTTCAGCTTCCCCTTTGGCTTCTGTTAAAAAAATATTCTCCAGGAAAACTTTTTGCCAGACTAAGCGCCACAGATGCTGAGCTTGTATGATAAAACACTGGGGTGTTTGAGAATAAACTGATGGCAGGAAAAGTTGCTTGTTGAATTAATTAGTTTAGATTTACATCTCTATTGTAACTATTAACTAGCAATGTGCACTGTAGGTAAAAATACAATTCTACTCCTTTTCTATTTACATTCTTCTTGCCTTCCCTCCTTCATACTATGTTTAAGGACTTCCAATTCTGGGGAACAACACTTAATTCCCGTAACTGAGAATCAACATTTGTTCCCATAACTGCAGAAAGACTTCTGTTGCTGTTAATGCCAATGGATTTTCAGTCCCATTAAGGGAAATAGCTCTTCATTTTCGTTAATGTTGTAGAATGAGAAAGCTGGAAGCTTACAGGTAATAAAGACCCGACAAACAGATTAAAAGAAAAAAACCATGAAGAAAACAATTGATTCATGGTAATGATTTTTTGCTTGTCCAAAAAGTCTCTATAATTATTTTTTCTCCCATGGAAATGATACTGAAGAAACTTATAGAAAGTGTGTGTGTGTGTGTGTGTGTGTGTGTATGTCTGATTTTAGGCTATTTATTTTATGGATTACTTTACATACTCTGTTCGCTTGTTTAAAAAGCACATTGTTAAGGCTACAAAAGGAGATCAATCACAATTTTTAATGAACAACTGTAAGGTAAATAGAGTGTACAAAAACATCTTACTTTTTTTCATTCAAAGGACTGATAAGAAACTGCTAATCTTATGTGTATCTCAGGCTTGTGGTATAATTGGGGGAAAAAATCTCGACAAGTATATATTATTTAATTCAATAGGTATTTGTATAGATGTTGTTTCTATTTATTTTGGAAAAATAATATCAATAAGTAAATTGTAATAAATTGGTCCCTAAGTAATTTCGTGTGAATGTATTTAAAAAATTATTATGTGGCCGGGCGCGGTGGCTCAAGCCTGTAATCCCAGCACTTTGGGAGGCCGAGACGGGCGGATCATGAGGTCAGGAGATCGAGACCATCCTGGCTAAACCGGTGAAACCCCGCCTCTACTAAAAAATACAAAAAACTAGCCGGTCGAGGTGGCAGCGCCTGTAGTCCCAGCTACTCGGGAGGCTGAGGCAGGAGAATGGCATAAGCCCGGGAGGCGGAGCTTGCAGTGAGCTGAGATCCGGCCACTGCACTCCAGCCTGGGCGACAGAGCGAGACTCTGTCTCAAAAAAAAAAAAAAAAATTATGTAATTGTACCAAAATAGTTTCTTATAAAAGAGATAGTAGGATTTTTTTTGATTAATTAACTTTTTAAATATTACAAATAACCTTTACATGTATAAAACACAAATGATATTTAGTAAGCCTGGATTTTTCATGTATCAGATTCTCTTAAAATTGGTCAAATAGGCAAATTTCTTCTATTTGGTATGAGGAATCTCTTCTATTTGTTTTGAGGCGCCTATAGCTTTTCTTTAAAATGATGCCCAAATCATACTTTCTGTTGAGCTTTGCGTATTGAACTACAAGAACAGAGTAGATACACAAGTCATTAAAACAAATTAAAATTAAACAGTTTGGTCAGTCATGAGCTGAATATTTTTTTAAAACACAATTGTTTGCAAGAATCTTCACTTCAAATATAAGTTGTGGATGGTGTGAGGCGGAAACTCTGTAAAATATAGCAACGATACACAATACAAAAAACAAACCGGCCGGGCGCGGTGGCTCACGCCTGTAATCCCAGCACTTTCGGAGGCCGAGGCGGGCGGATCACGAGGTCAGGAGTTTGAGAGCAGCCTGGCCAACATGGAGAAACCCATCTCTACCAAAAATACAAAAATTAGCTGGGTGTGGTGGTGCGCACCTGTAATCCCAGTTACTCGGGAGACTGAGGCAGGAGAATAGTTCGAACCCGAGAGGTTGAGGTTGCAGTGAGCCGAGATCGTACCATTGCACTCCAGGCTGGGCAACATGGTGAGACTCTGTCTCAAAAAATAATAAATAAAGTAAAATAAAATAAAGCAAAATAAATAAAATGACCAAATGTGACAAATCTGTGAAGTTATTGAACTAAAGTATAAAAAAAGGATGAAGAAAATACCTAAGGTATTTTACTTTCTATTCTCCAAAATCCCTCACTGCTTGGGCGCAGTGGCTCACGCCTGTAATCCCGCACTTTGGGAGGTCGAGGAGGGTGGATCACCTGAAGTCAGGAGTTTGAGACCAGCCTAGCCAACATGGTGAAACTCCATCTCTACTGAAAATACAAAAGTTAGCCAGGCGTGGTGGCGCGTGCCTGGAATCCCAGCTACTTAGGAGGCTGAGACAGGAGAATCCCTTAAACTAAGGAGGTGGAGGTTGCAGTGAGCCGAGATCGCACCAGTGCATTCTAGCCTGGGTGACAGAGCGAGACTCTGTTAAAAAAAAAAAAAAAAGAATCCCTTACTGAACATGCATTATACTTTATCTTTGTATTTCAAATCTACCTCTGCCTGCACACCCACCTCTCATCAAGGTCTAGCACTGGCTAGGTAATAAATCTTATTGTGTGAAAGGAAGGAATAATTCAATGAACAAAACAGTGGTATAAGCGTAAACTAAGCTCATATATTGCCATTTGGTCTTGGAGCAGAAGAAAAATCATTTTATAAATAAATAGTCATTTGTCTCCAAATATTCCTTAGATAAATAGTGATAATTTTCAGGTTATATCCCACTGAGAGCATAAATAAATTTCTCTTTAAAAAATACATTTTTTTCTCCCAAGTAGTGAATAAAATATACCTTAGGAAAAAAACAAAACAAAACTAGGAAATAAAGTTAAAAAGAGCTTTAGAAATTATTGTACTGGTCAATTATAATAATAATAAATAATACGAAATAGAGTTAAAAGA
The DNA here is from genome assembly GCF_003255815.1 of Theropithecus gelada. NCBI lineage: Eukaryota > Metazoa > Chordata > Mammalia > Primates > Cercopithecidae > Theropithecus > Theropithecus gelada. Next base: position 14,081,296 of record NC_037669.1, on the reverse strand, counting down.
AGCTTATAAATTATTGCACTGGTCATTAATAATAATAATTAATAATAATAATGACCAGTACACTTTCTTCAACATATAGATGGGGAAACTGAGCTACACAGAGAGGTAAACACATCTGTCAACTTTTTTCTTTTATTCTGGAAAACATTTTCCACATGCACAAAAGTAGTGTGTGGCATAGAACTCTGCTGTTCAATGTGGTAATCATGAGCCATGTGCGACTACAAACCACTTCAAATTTGGCTATTGACACATGTCAAAATGATAATATTTTGGATATATTGAGTTAAATAAAAATAATTTAAAAATGGATTTTGCTTATTTATTTTTACCTTTTAAAACTGCTTACTAAGAGATTTGAAATTACACATATGGCTCACCTTATACATTTTTGGACAGTGCTGGCAGTCCATAAACCCTGTGGAATAGTAGGTACCAATGCCCACTTCAGCAGTCACCATTCATGGGTCACCTTGTTTCATTTATACTCTGTGTGCTTTAGCACTCCCCATGGTCACGCAGATAATTAGTCCCAGATTTGGCATGAACACCTGGTTCTTGGCTATTGTTCTTTTTACTACTATTAATTGAAGCATTTTATGTGTGTGTGTGTGTGTGCCAGTTTTACGTCTTCTAATTATTTAACCCTATATTTCTTAGTTTTACTGATTTTAACAGTTTAATAATGTATTTATTTATGTTTAATGTATTTATTCATTTTCTATGCTTATGTTTATTTTAATTTTATTGATAAAAATTTTTAGATCAAATTCTCCAATTTACCTTACTAAGTACCTTGGATTCATTTGTAGGTAGTTGCTCATACTTACAAAATCCTGATCGTCTGAAGATACCAAAGGGGTTAGTGCCTTCTTGGCTGTATTTTTAATTTATAGTTTTCATGAAAATTTCCATTATCCTCTTAAAGTAGATGTTAAAAAAGGATGTGTCCAATAATCAATAAACATATCTAAGGAATATTTACCATGTAAGACACACATGCATGTGCGCGCGCGCACACACACACACTACATCATACATCATTTCGGGAGTTAGTAATCTTGGAGTGGGAAGAGCGAGGAGGAAGCACAATTTTGTAGACATGCTGGACCTGAAGTGTCAGGGAGATACCAAAGTAGAAATGTCTGGAGATTAGCAGGAGCTGAGCTGCTGGGGAAAACATTTCCTATCTGCACTTTCTCTTCAGTGGTGACTTCTTGAATAGAAGAGGAGGAAATTTTGTTGAAACTATTAATTATGGTATTTCAGAGAATACTTACAATTACATTTCTGCACATATTTTTATGTACCTTTGTTATAGTTATTTCAAAGCAAACATACTTGTGTATTATGAGGGGATATAAATCATGAATAGAATCAATTTAATTCATTTTTAACTTAATTACAAATTCGATTTAGCACATTTGCATCTTAGGAACGGAAAAGGGCTTTATCACAGAAAATCCAGGAGTTCTGAGTTTTTCTGTGTACCTAGGTCGAGACTTAGAAAAGTTATGTGATGTTTTGCTGGTACTCCTAACAAATGTACCTACCCTTAGGAGTGATGTGGGTGGAAGAAATGCTGCCTGTATGTTGGCTGTCTTCTGGGTGCCCTACAGATCCACATCTACCATTCTCTGGTCCTGGGAAGCTGATCTGTAGAAACCATGCCACCTGGTTCCTTTGCCCTCTTTCTGCCCTCTGATTTGGCAGAACAGTGGGAAATAGTAGCAGGAGATGGGAAGTAGGGAGTGAATTCAGGGTGTCTATTGCCTTGGTCTTTTCCTGTAAGGTTTGCTGAGGGTGGCTGCTGTTTACCCAGCCCCTCTGTCTCTGGATTTTGGCCATCAGTCACTCCTCTGCAGACCTAGGGCTGCTAACTAACACCTTCCCCCTTAAATGGCCAGAGGTACTACCTTATCCCTAGTGGGTTTTCCATTCTTGCCCATATATTTGTAAAATCCTTTTATTAAACTCCCCTCAAGCTATCCCAATTTGAATGTGCCATTTGTTTCCTGGGGAATCCTGAAAGTGTATGAGGATTTCCAAACTTGACTCTATATGTTAGAAATCCAGTTTGACCCTGCACACCTCAGTGTGCTTCCTTTGAAAGTTGAGTTTCTACTTGGAAAATTAATTGGCAGGTGGCTGGAGATTCTGGGACATTGAGCAAAGGCTAATTAGAACAAGGATTTTCTCACATTTCTTTCCACTTAAAGAATAAAATGTTATGTTTCACTGAATAAAATATACAAGTGATATTCCAGAATATACTTGAAGACTAAACCGTTTTTCAAGGTATACTTGCGATTAAACAAAGGAATGAGGTGGCAGCTGCAGCCCTGAAGTCCATACATTTGGACCTGACTTTAAATCGACGCCACAGACGCATTTGGCCTCACATTGCTAGCAACACACTAAGTCCTAGTGCACTTAAGAGCTTCAGGTTTTTAATAAGCGTTTTCTTCAAAGCAGTGGCTTGATTTGCTCTGTGATTTTTGTCAAGTGCATATCATATCAAAGGATAAGTGTTTGCCAAAGCCTTTCTTCAGCCACAAAAAGGGAAGTTTTGTTTGAAGAAAGTCAAGCTGGCTGCAGTGACCAGCTCCCACTGGGAAGATGAAAGGAATGATTGGATTTCCTGTTACTCTTTTGTTGTTGTTTGTATCCCTCACATATTTTAATCAACATGAAAGAACATGTTGCACCGTGAGAGCAGTGCAATTTGAGAAAGCCATTTAGAGGCCGCCAAATACATTTGCAACTAATAAAGTTGTATTTGTCTATGGTGTCAAAGACCAGATTTATAAGAGATGATTAATAAGGGCCAGAATGCCAGACATGGAGAGATAATCAGGAGATTATTTTGAAGATGGATTTCTCCACTGCAGATTTTTGATATGCATTATGTACATTTCAAGAAACAAGATAGACTGTAAAGGGTAATTTTGGTCCAATGACAATGAAGGATTGAGACATAATTATGGTGTAAACTGCATACATTTTCTATATACAAGTACACATGGCCTAATAAATCGAGAATAGTAATTTCAAATTGAGAATTAAGATTTTTTTATTAATGATCTGTATTTAATATATGAAAATATTCATCTTAATTTATTGTTGTACATTATTTTCTTATTAAATTTCATATATCTATACATAATAGGCCCTCAATATGTGTTTGTTCAAGGAATGAATGACTAGATAGTTCAAGAATATGCATTTTTAAAATTTTTAAATCATTAAAAATTCTGTTACCTAATGATGCTTGTGCCCTGAAGAAAGGAAAAAATAAAAAAAGAAAACATACCATTATCATTGTATTTATTATAATCTACAATTTCCATTAAGGAAATTAACACCATTGGATATTCTTATTCGAATGAAGTAAGTCTCAATTTTCTCAGGGCAAGTGCTTGAGACAAGAAAGAAGTAGAGCATCGCACCCTCTCTCTCAAAAGGCTGAGCTCTGCATTTCTTCATGAGGGCAGAAAGTTGGAGAACACTACCCCTATTCTGCATTATTTTTGTTTGAGTTTCATATTTTTATAGTATTGTAAGTCTCTTTTTGTCTTACATTTTTTCTTCTTCCTATTTTTAAAAGTTATTCAAGAAGGTTAAGTTCACCATATTCTTCAGTGTATAGGATATTCTAGGCACTGGTCTGAACAAAGTCCTGTTCCTGTCTTAGTCATTGATGGATTTCCTTTATTCCCATTGTTCACCACCTTTCTCCACAAAAGACACCATACTGCATATCCTTCTGCTCTTATGTTCTTGCAAAATGTATATTGCTGTTTCACCTATGTCTATTTTTAATTTATGAAAATAGTAATGGAATAGATCTTGTTCTTTATCTTGTTCTTACCGTTTTTCACTCATAAGTATGTTCTTGCTCTTTTTCCTTGTGACTATGAGCAATATAGTCCATTGCTTCTAGCTAACAGCGCACTGTAATGGGTCTTCACCATACGATAACTACACAGTTCCTTGATGTTATCACTGTATTACAACTTTGTCTTCTGATGTCTAGGCCATCCACCTTTCTACCTGTGGTTCCTGAGGGTTCTCATGATCCCACAAGCCTGCCAATGCTTGGTGTTATCTAGCTTTTAATTTTGGTCATTATGAACATAAAATGATGTCTCATTGATTGCTTCAGTACGCATCTTTCTGATTAAGTCTGAGCAACAATTTATGTGCTAACTGGCATTTTAGACTATCTCCTCTGTAACTTGACAGAACATATACTTTGCCCAGTTTTCAACTGGGATTTATATTTTCACCTTTTTGATTGTCTCAGGATAGTCTATGTGTTAGACCTCTGATAGTTTTAGTGAAAAATTTCAATCTTCCATTTTCTCTGATCTTTACTTATGAGGTCCTTCCTTGAACAAAATCCTTAAGTCTAGTATGAGAAGTTGTGTCGTGTGTATGTGTATGTTGTTTTGGGGTTTAAGAAGGTATTTCCCACCTATCTGTCCCCAAGTTATTCTTCTGTATTTTCTGTTATTGACTTAATTCATAACTTTATATTACACATTTGAATCATTAATATATTTAGTCTACATTTACATGTGATGTGGATGGAAGTCCTGTTTTATTTTTTTCTATATAATGCCAATTTTTCCAACTCTTTTGTTAAACCATTTGCCATTTGCCCATTGGTGGTTGTGCTGGCACCTTTATCATGTGTTTCTGCTCATGGGTTTTTATCTGAGCTCTCTATTTTGTTATATTAGACCATTATCTATTCTTGTGCCAATAATATACTGTCAATGCATTACTTTGTTTAACCAGGGCTTTATAGTATAGTATGAACTAATATCTGGTATGTCAAGTTTATCTTTTTAAAACATATGCACTTTGCTATTTGTAGACCTTTGTTTTTCCATATAAATTTTAGTGTAAATGTATTCAAAAATTACTACCGTATTAGGATTGTACCAAATTTATAGATTAATTTAATTTAGACAACTTTTAAGTTGTGTCATCCAAGGGCATGGTATATCACTTCAGATATTCAGCTCATCTATGCCCTACCTTAGAGTTTTGAAATTCCTCAGAGCTTTGAGCATTGTATTTGAAATAATTTCTAGAAATTTATAGTGTGAAAGTAATGTCACATTTCTATCATATTTTAAAATTGTTGTTGCTTGTAAAAAAAGATTCTATTGAATTTTACAATTTGATTTATGTCAGGAAACCTTGGCCAATTTCTTCATAGTTCTAATAGTTTAGCCTATTGATTTCATTTATTGTCCCGTGTAATGACCAATTCACCAGAGTGTGGCTGTTTATCAGAATTTATTTCCGGCTGATTACAGACGTACTCTTTTTTTCTTTCCTTTGGTTCAGCCTTCTAGATTGTAAATGTTATCAAGGTATTTGATAATGCTGAGTTTATAAAATTTTTACAACAACCACTTTTATTTATCTTCTTATTTTACTACTTTCTTCAAGATTGTTTTCACAGTGGCTTTATGGTTGCAAATTATCTGAGGCTTTATAAGCCCAAGGGGATTTGGCATTCCTTAATATTTAAATCAGAAGGTGGCTGGATGTATAATTTTTGCAATAATATTATTTTCTTAAAATACAGTCAAACCTTGCTATAGAGAAGTCTAAGGTCAACTGATTTCTCTCATTTTGTAGATGATCTAGCGGCCTTTCCTTTTGGTAAACTTTGGAATTCTTATCTTTGCTATTCTTAAGTACCACAATAATGTGTCTAAAAATGAAGTTTTCTATTATCTGATTTATTTGTCACTCTGAAGTCTTTTAATCTGGCATCTTTTACCTTTTTCTAATTTTAGAAAAAGTTATCTTCAATGTTTCTTCCTTCCTTTTGTACCTTCTATATTTTAGAGATTCCTATCATCTTGATACTGACACTAGAACCTCCATATCTCCTTAATTTACACATAATATCATTTTAAATTTTTTATATCTTCTGGAAGGTTGCCTAAATATGATTTCCTGCTTAATAATTTGCTCTTAAATTATGTGTATTATGCTGTTTATTCAATCTTTTTTCTTTCTGTATTGTCATTTTGTACCTAATGTTTGATTCATTCTTCAAATTCTTATTCCTATTTAATATTGGTAGCATCTTTCTTCATATATTTAATTATATTATCATATGTAATTTAATTTTTTTATTCTTCTGTTTATTAGCCTATGGGGTTATCAGCCACTCTGCTGATAATGTATATTAGAAAACACGGAGGGTCAAACTTTAGTTTGTGTCTCTCTTGGTAAATTTTGGGAATAGAAGAGAATGAAGCTCAGGGTGGAGAGTTTCAGGTACTAGAACCACTGTTGTTAACCCTTACTTATCATCAACATATGAGGACCATTGATGATAAGAGCACTAGCTTATTATCAGACCACTCTTTTGGTCAGGGACCGACTTTTAAATCCTTGGAAAGAAAGAGAGAAGGCAGCTTCCTTAGTTTGTAATCCACCAGCCGTGGGGGAAAGACGGCACTAAGAAATGAATACTGAAGGGCAGAATATCAGCTTGGGTATATTGGAATCCACTTCTTACACTGACAGGATTTTTGCAATAACCTGAAATTATTTTAATAGATATTGGTGGCCTAAATTGTTGTGAGCATATAGCTTCTGTGGTCAAGTGGCAAGTGATGATTTTCTCAAGTTAACACAGGAGAAAGAAAATGAAACAATATAGATGTTTTCCTGAGTATAATGAATAGATAAAAACAATCTATAGTCTCTCTGGTGGTTTTTTATTTTTTCAGGTTTCTGTTGTGATTGGTTGGTTGTGCTTGTACTTCTGATGCATTCATTTTTTGTTGTTGTTGTAATTTCAGTAGTTTTTCAGCAGAAATCTTTGCATAGCTTTTCTTCCCACTGTTTGTCCTTTCGTCTTTCCCTCCCTCCGTCCCTCCCTCACTTCCTTCCTTCCTTCCTTCCTTCCTTCTCTCCTCCCTTCCTTTCTTTCTTCCTTCCCTCCTTCCATATCCCTCTCTCTCTTCCCCCATGACATCTCTTCTCTTCCCTTTCTCTCCTTTCCTTCTCTCCTCTATCTTTTCTTTTCCTTCTCTTTTCTTCCCTTCCCTTTCCTTCTGGTCCCTAAACCCTTGACAAGGGAAAGAATAAGGTTAGAGGAAATAAGAATTAGATTTAGCAGCAGCACAAAATTGTTATTTTACTCCTTCTCTTCTTTCTGAAGCCCAGCCCTATAATTTTCTAATATGTGCAAAATCTTGGATCGAGATTTGAAATGTCTCCAATAAACTACTCAGTTCTCCTCTACTGAAGGTGTTTGCCCAAGGAGAGTAGCTATCATTGACACTGGCGATGTTCCGGAAATTTACTTATTCGTTGGCTCTTTCTTAACAAAATCTTTGTGATTTTGTTAAGAAAAATCTTAGGAAAAATCTTCGTGATTTTTCCTATTTTGTAGTTATTCTGTTATCATTTTCTTCACCACTTCCTGGGTTTAATTGGTTCCATATACACATGGCTTATGATCCCAGAGTTTTCAGACCTCTAGAGTTTTCAGTTGCAATTGCTTAAAGTATAATTATTCTAAGAGATACCCAAGAATTGATCAAATATTCTTGGGAGACGCTCCGTTCTGTCTATTTTCTTCATAAAATCTAGAATTCTTAAGAACTTGTTGGCCTTTATTATATTTTTAATGACAGCTTCCACCATTATTTATTTATTTATTTATTTTTTGTGACGGAGTCTTGCTCTGTTGACAAGTCTAGAGTACAATGGTGCAATCTCAGCTCACTGTAGCCTCCAACTCTCAGGTTCAAGTGATTCTCCTGCCTCAGCCTCCCGAGTCACTGGGATTATAGGCACCCGTTATCATACCCAGCTAATTTTTGTATTTTTGTAGAGACGGGGTTTCACCATGTTGGCCAGGCTAGTCTTGAACTCATAATCTCAGGTGATCCGCAACAGGCGTGAACTACCGCACCCAGCCCAGCTTCCATCCTTTTTAGACAAGGACAGTTAACAATGGAGAAGGAAGGAAGTAGAGATAAACTTTTCCTAGTTCTTTTTGATTTTTTATATTTTTAAATTTCCCTCAGTGAACTAGTTTAATAATAAAATACACGGGAAAAGGAGTTTAAAATGAGTAAGGATTAAAAAGTACTGAAATATTAAGACAATGTCCAAGAACTTAGGACCCATTAGTAAACTGTCATCATTCTGTTTTTCTCCAAGTTCCATGGATGATAATTTCCACATCTGGAAGCAAAATCTCTTTAGAAGTCATTTTGTAAATATAACCTATATGTATTTCTTTCTAATAATTTACACTTTAAAATATTTTACATATAAGATGAAAATACATTTTGTAATATCTGATTCTTGAACAAAGATTTCATCATATTTATATAATGGCAGAAGTTTTGACCTTCTACCCTTGCATCAACACATGGAATTGTTTGTTAAACATCAACTAATAAAGCGTGTTGCCCGGACATCAAGTTTTATTTTTTTTCTTGCAGCAATAATTGAAATCAATTAAAACGGAGACATCTTCCGTAAACCTTACACAGAGAAGGAGAGATGCGGTTTTCCCTTGGACCTTTGGCATGAAAACTGCCATGCAAAGTACTAGAGATTTAATGTATCAAGATTTGTGTTTTTTTTGGCTAATACACATTTTTATCTATTGAGCTCCCAAACTCAACGCAGTTGGTCCTCTCCATAAAACTGAAATGGTTCTGTGATGAGGAAGATAAGTGGTAACTATTTAAAGCAAATGCCTACTTTGGTATAGACACATACAACACTTTCATTTGCACATACATTGCTAATGTTTTACTCTGAAACCTTGTATTTCTTCACACATTTGGTTAACCATATGCCTTTGATGGCAATCCAATTTTAAAGCATGGCTTCTTATGGGGAATGAGAAGTATAATTAAGCTAAAATTTTAGACTAGGTCGGTAATGCATTTTGATTTCTCACGAGGTTCTAATCCAGTTTACAAAATGTTTCCAGATGTACAATCTAGTTCCAGATAAATTTTTATGGATGTACGGAAATCGTAATCCTAAATTATGAAAATATAATATTTACAGTCTTTGTTATGGAAGCTCCATTTGGAACATCATCTTGAAATTATTAAGATCATGGAAAGTTGTACAGAGCAATTTAAGATTTGTAATTTCATATTTGTGCTCAAAATGAGTGATTGTAAACTTTGAATATCCTTATAGATTAATCTTAGAGATTTAAGATATTCACATTTAGTCTATTTAATTTTTTATTTAATTTTCTCTTGATTTAATTTTCTATTGTATCTTGAGAGATGAGTTATGCTATTAGGGTCAGAACTAGGGGAGAGAGCTGGTACAATATATTTATAATTTTAAGCAAGGTATGTTTGTTTCAAATTATCTGATTCTGAATGTTTCCCAGAAAAGTGTGTTCATTTATTTAACAGTGTATCAGATATTATGCTGGAGATTAGGAATATAAAGATGAATAAAAGAATATTCTGAAAGAGCTTGCAGTGTGATAGAATAGTAAGATACATGAATACATCTTTAGGGATGAACAGGATGTAACAAAGTGATCATTGAGGGGACAACTCTCTAGGCGAAAGTCTCAGTGCTAGCAATTATGTGAGTGTGGTAACAGCATAAGGAATTTCAAGTAGTTCTCTTTCCAGTGAGTAAAGTTTAATGTCAGTAGTGCAATAGATAAACCTGGAAAAGTAGTCAGCAAAAAGTGCAGCCAGGGCTTTTCCTACTTGCCTGTAAGAAGTTTGAAGTTTTCCTATAACGGGAAGCAAGTCAAATGCCTTTAAGAGACTGTAGTGATTTGGGCCAGATAGAGCATTGTTTAGATTATAAAAATACTACAGCTTTGACTAAAGCTGAGAATATCCATAAACGATACCAAGAAAAGTGTGTGCTTATGATCATCAAAATGCATACAAAAGAATGTTTATTACAGCTTTATTCACAATAGTTTCAAATGGAAACAATTTAAATCTCTATCAACATAAAAGTGGATAAATATATGATGGCATATTCACACAATAGAATACATCAATGGAAAAGAACACACTCGACTAAATCCATGGAAACTACTACATAGATGCAACTACAAGGATGAATCTCAAAGACACAATGTTGGGTAAAATGAGCCGGACAAAAGAGAGCATGTAATTAAAACCATTTTTATAAAGCACATGAAGAATCAAAATGCATGTTTTTGAGAGAAGTTAGGTTAGCTTTGGGGAGAATGTTGCTGTGAGGGGCTGTGAGAGCCTACTGAGATGCTTACAATTTTCAGTACTGCATCAATAATTACATGGATATATATATATATGTATATGAATTACATGAATATACATATATTAATTACATATATACATACATATGAATTACATGAACATTATATATATATATATATCTCCATGTAATTATTGATGCAATACTGAAAATTGTAAGCATCTCAGTAGGCTCTCACAGCCCCTCACAGTCAACATTCTCCCCAAATATATATACTTGCACATACATGTATTTATGTAATCCATATATATATATATATCATGTGGCCATATGTATGCACAAAATGAATATATATATTTATGTAATCTGTATATGTATTTATGTAATCCATCTCTATATCCATGTAATTATTGATGTAATACTGAAAATTTTAAGCATCTCAGTAGGCTCTCATGGCTCCTCACAGTCAATATACTCCCCAAATATATATATTTGCACATACATGTATTTATGTAATCCATATATATATCCATGTAGCCATATATATATATGCACAAAATTCATAAAATTATCAAGCTATACATTTACATATGTATTTTACATCTTAATACAAATGAAAAATTCGAGTCAGTGGAAATTACTGGAAGAACTGGGAAACTGGTGTTTTCATTTCTCTTGTATTTTGTGTTTTTGTGCATATGTGCCATAATAAAATCATTGAGCTTTAATTCAAAAGAACTGGATTTAAAACAGCTCAGTTTACTCGCTGTGAGAGTTTATGCAAATAATTTAGCCTCTTGACGCTTCATTTTTGTCACCCGTAAAATAGAGATAATAATAATTATTTTATGGGATTGTTGTGAGAACTAAGAAAGAAGTGGTTTTAAGCTGGGTACAGTGGGTCATGCCTGTAATCCCAGCACTATGAGAGGCTGAGGTGGGCAAATTGCTTGAGCTCAGAAGTTCTAGAGAAGACTGGGCAACCTGGGGAAACCCCATCTCTACAAACAAACAAACAAAAATTAGCCAGGCGTGGTGGCGCATGCCTGTAATCCTAGCTACTTGGGAGACTGTGTTGGGAGAATCACTAGCGCCTGACGGTGAGGCTGCCATGAGCCAAGATCACGCCACTGCACTCCAGTCTGCATGACAGAGAGAGACCTTGTCTCAAAAAAACAAAAAACCAAACAAAAATACCAAAGGAGGGTTTAGTTCACGTTCTCTAGAAGTTAGACTAAGCCTAGGGTGTAGGCCTAGGATGCCAAGGGTGAAATTTCTCCAGAATGTTTGCAAAAGATAATTTATACTAGTTTTCTCAACAAATTTGTTTTCTTGTTTCCTGTTATCCTCCTAAGATGAATAATCTTTTCCCCTTTCCCTCTCTCGTTCTGTTCAACTCTCCCTTTCTTCCTTTTTCTTCCTTTCTTCCATTTGTTTTTTTTCAGTACCATTAATTATAGGGGCTCAGAGGATGATATAATTATTCAGTAGTTTCATCTACTTTATATTTTAGCTACTTAGAATAACAATACTACCACCACCAATATGTTGACTGAAAACAGTTAAATATTTTTGTTGTATTTGTGGTCTTCATTTTCTATTTCTAATAGTCATACTATGTCTACATTGTCAGAGCACATAGCTGTTATGTATTATACTTCATCTCTTTTAACCACTAGCTACTCTTAAGTCTATATGTAAGTGTATAATGTTCACCATCAGTCAGTGTCTCAATTATTTTCTTTGACTGAATCTGTTCATTAGTAAATTCCTCAGAAGGAGCTCAAAGAAACATTGTTCCTTAAATTTCTGCATTTTGAGAACAGATACATTTATGTTTGAAAGTCAATTTTGTTGAATATACAATCCTCAGTTCAAATTTTCTTTCGTTGAGTAGCATAAATATGGTACTCCCTTTCTTCTGCCATAAAGCATTGCACCAAAAAGTCTGAAAAAGAACCAGAATTTCTTTCCTTTGCTCATTTCACCTTAATATCCACGGACTTTTTTCTTTTTCTTTAAAGTCTAGTAATTTTCCTAGAATATGTCTTGGTGTCTCACGTATAAGGTATATTCAGTATGAGGTATGTAATTTCAAATTTATTTTTAAAGTTTCTAAAAATTTTTCTTAGGACTCAGTCTTTAGTATTTGTCTTATATCCTTGGTTTGTTTTCTTCAGGATTTCGTATTATCTGCTCCTTGAATTTTCTTTATCTTCAGTAATCATCACTTTCCTTAATCTTGTTTATCTCTCTTCATTTCTTTTGATCTTCTACTTAAAACAAGGCATTATCTATTATGTTCATTTCTCTTGTATTCTTTTAAGTTTAGTCTTTGTTTCTAAATAATTGTTTTATTTTGAATTATTTCCAAAGTTCTGCCTCATTGCTTATTTTTTATAGTTCAGATTTTTGTTGTTTTTTATGTTGTATATAAATGTATGCTTTGTGAATAGCAAATTACAGTTTACCTTTTTCAATTTTGATTGCAGTTTATATTACATTTTGTATTATCATTTCCTGGTGTCCATTTTAGGAAGATGGAACCATTGTATCAGCTTTATTCTAAGAAGCTTGAAGTATTCTCCTGTTCATTGCCATCAACTTTTTATGCAAACAATAAGCATTATTTCTGCAACTGGTATAAATCTGATTTATAGTATGTTTTAAATGGAAGAATAAAGTAAGTATAATATAATCAAGAAAAAAATTCCCATTAGTTAAAACAGTTATACTTCTAAATTCAATTATTTTTTCTATTGTATGTTTCTGTTGTTTTGTTCTATTGTTTACTTTGTTAAGTATATCTAAAATATAAATACTATCTTTTTCATTTGAAAGATGTCGAGTGTCAGAAAAAAAGAACAAAGTGTTTTGTGGCCCTCACTGATCCATTTAGACTTCGCCTGAGCTAGCAAATAAAAGATGAAAAATAAAAAGCACACTCTGCATTATTCCTTTCCCTCCTGTGTCCCTCAACCTTGCAGAGGGTAGCACACATTTTCTTTGGTCTTATCTATGCAAATTGACCACCTGGCCTCTCATGCAAATTAGTCGTGTTTTCTAAAAGGAAAAGAATTGTAGGAATGTGTTCTTTAGTGCCAATGCCAACTGACTTTTCTAGAACCTTTAAAAATGACTAATTCAGTTCTCATGGTTTACTCTTAAAAGTTGCCCTGATAAAATCCCAGCTTATAAGATTCTACTGTCAAACAGCAATAGAAATCCACAGGATGTCAGGCCTAAACTCCAGATAAATATCTTTCTTTAACAAAGGGTTTTATGAAAACTAAATGAGACAGGGTATTTGAAAGGGTTTTGTTAAAGAAAAGAATTATATAAATATGAGGTATTACCATCATTCTTTACTGTTATGAATTTTAACTTCCATTTAAAATCTGTTTCTTGTTCTACTTGGCATTTGCTTGGATACATATGTGGTTACTTTCACTTAATAGAATCCCTTCCCCTAAAATGAGACTCATAATGGGTTCTTATTAAAATGGTATAAATGTCAGTGTAACATTCAGAAGGGGGAAATTAGTCCTAATAACTGCAGCAGAGCTCAGCACTCAATCAATTTACATATCTTGAGTTAATTTCTCTTAAATATAGTGTCGTTACAAGTTCCATATAAGCCTGGATGAGGTATGTTAGAATTCTATTAATGTAGTAGGGCTATTTATTTCTTAAATACATCATGGATCAGTCTTTTGCTTCTGCAAGCCTAAACTTTTTTCTGTTTTCTGTGGCAGCACATGGTTGAGAAGAATAATCTAGTCAGGTTACAGGGTGTAATATGCCTGCCTCTCTTGTCCATCAGATAATGGATGTGTGTGTGTGTGTGTGTGTGTGTCCATTATGGGTCAAAACACAAAATTAAGGATAAATATCCATGTATAAATATCCATCATATTGCCTCTGCCAGGAATGCATTTATCAAGGGAATCTAATTAATCAAATGCAGTGCATCACTATCTTGTCAAGCTTGCCTCTGGTAGGAAGGCGTATGCTTGACTTCAAGTTGGGAAAAAATGATGAAAACTATTTTCTGACCTGAAACCAGTTCTGATGGACTTCGTAGAGGGAGACATGTTATAGAAAGATGTGAGAAATCTTTTCTCATTAAATGGGATACTGATTACTAATCAGTAAGCATCTCCAGGAATAGGCAGAAGAATATGGTGCATGGAAGGTTTTCAAGGGAAATTTTGGAGGTCATATCTGACGGGTCAATTTTACTAAGATTAGGCGAAAGGGTTTGTCTGCTTGAGAAAAGGGAAATAAAAAGCTCTGTCTTTTCTGCATCCTTTTATGGCACAAGAAACTGACTCTTTTCTATATTTTGGGGAAAGTTTATCTCTTTTTGTAAGAGGAGAGAAAGCTTATAGATACTTCTCAGGTTTTGTGTATACAGTTCAGTGTTTGGTATAAAAATTATAAAATGATGATGATGATGATGACAATGGTGATGGCTACCATTTGTTAGTGCTTTCCGTGTTTTAGACAATGTTCTAAGTGCCTTCTGTGGATTAACTCATTTAAATATCAGTAATCCTGTAGTAAGGCTACTGAGACATGGGAATCTTTAGCATCTTGCAAAAGGCTACACAGAAATGGAGAAAGCAGGATTTAGCCTTAGGCCAGTCTAGCTACGAGGATCCTACTCTTAACTACTACCCTGATGCTTCTAGTCAACACACCGTGACTGATGACGACATCCAGAATTATGCCCAGAATTACAGGAAAAATAAGTTCTTGACTATGCTCTCAGCACTGGCAGTTTGGACCCCAGCTACAAAAAAAAATACATGTATAAAAAGTCATTCTTTTTAAAAATTGCCTTTATAACACAAGCATTTGATGGATACCCATTCTGTGTAAGGATGTTTGCTAGGTAACGTGACGATACAAAGAAATATCAGATACCCAAGGAAATGAATTCCTCTGATATAAAAGATGAGAAGAAAACATGTTTTCTTTCAAGGAGTGGGCAGATAATTTTCTTTATTCCATGTCTGATGTCAAAATCAAGATCATAAATACTCTTAGTTTTAAAGATTAACAGGAAATTTTAATCGAACACGGGTTTCATGGGCAATAGTTCTTTGGAACTCATTCAAATTCTCTCCATGTTCTCATTTAGTATATTCTTTTTTCCTTTATCATCCATACACCTGAACTTCCATGCCATTCAGAAGTGTGAGCATGGGTAATTAAACATAAAGTTGAATATTTCTGCTTAGATCAATTACTTTCTGATGGAAAGCGTATTATTTTTATAATCCTATTCTAGTTACCATTTAGTGAACCATAAATATTAAATAATATCCCCTATTTGGTGGATGACTGTTTATAGCATTTTTGTATTTCTTTAATTCCCCTCTTTCCTTTCTCTCTTCCTTCCTTTTTTCCTTCCTTCCTTCCTTTCTTTCTCCCTCCATCCCTCCCTCCCTTCCTTCTTTCCCTTTTTCCTTTTCCCCCTTTCTTCTCTCCTTCTCCTTGTTTTCTTCTTTTTTTCCCTTTCTTGCCTCCTTCTCTCTTTCTCTCTCTCTCTCTGTTTCCCCCTTGTTTCCCCTCCCTCTCTTCCTCTTTTTTCTTTTAGGAAATTCAACAATCTGATAGACTTATCTATCATCAGGTTAAGAATGATGGACTCATTGAACTGTTGGCTTCATAAACAGGTACTCATTAATCAAATGAAGTTTTGCCTTACAAAGTCTAAATATATACAATGACATTTGGTGACATAGAATTTGTATTTTAAAATTCACGAATCATATTTTAAAAAGCTGATGTTTAATTAGAATGTGATAGCAAAATAACACTTCAGAAATTTAAAACTAATACAGTGTTTAAAAATTTGGATTTTAAATATTATTTTGGAATATATATAAATTTAGTAGATGTATAAGAAGTGAAATAATTTTCTAATGTTGAAGTTTCATTAAAATAATTAACACAAATATTTTCATAAGAATGCCTATGAGGAAAGATAATTTCTATGATCTGAAATATTCTTTAAATTATATTTGTAAAATATTTCTGATTATTATATAGTAATAAGAATCAGTTATAAGACTTGTTTGATATAAAAACAGCAACAAACTGAATTATCTCACTTGGATGTTTGCCAATAGCAGACACTGAAAATTTGAATCCTTTTCCTCATGTTGTTCTGACTGTAAACTTTAAATGAACCCACATATATTAACTATATTGATATTTTTAAATGAGATGCCCCTACTAGTATTACATCCATATGTGCTGGCTGTAATTGGGAAAAATTAGATTTAATATTTACAAGAAGTCAGGCCGAAAAACAGCTGTTCCCAAGGCCCATGTCCCCTTTGGGCCTTTATACTCAAATGTCGCAGAACACATATTCCTGCTAACCATTCCCAAAAGATGAGGTACTGGCAGCAATTCTGGAAAAGATCCAGATTACAAAAGTTTTATAATTTTATGGATATGGATTATCTAAAGCATAACAGCCTTTAATTACTCACATTCTTACTGGCACATTTATATCTTCAAAATAGGCACCCACAAAACAATTTAAACGATCGCATATTTGTATGTAATGCAGAAATATACAGCACTCATGAAGTTCAGCAGAACTGCCGTGGGACTCCATCCTGCTTGTAGTATTACTTTTTCTAATATTTCTGGAATGGTATGAATGATTCATTATAGACACACATTTTGTACAGCTCATTTGGCAAAGCAATAGACTAAGAGTTATCCCACTCTAATGATAATTTCTACAAAGGATTTTCCTAAATAAATAACACTCTGTATTTAGTATATTAATATTTGATTGAAAAATAGAAATTTCCCAAATAACAACTATGAATTGAAAGCATGCCTATCTTAATTAATTGCAAATTAAGAAGAAAAGTGCATGAATTTTTTCTCAGTTGAAGGTTTGATAGTGAGAACTGTGTTATTTTATATTGCCTCTGCTTAATGGAGAGGGCAAGTTTGTCCAGTGGGGTAAAAAGTGCATAAATGAACAATAAAAACTTTGGGAATCATATGTAGATTTTTTTTCCCTTATTGTCGATTTCTCCCTACTCCACATGCTAGCTAACACACATTTGCTTTCAATATGCTGATCACTATCAATAATTGTATAAGGGTCTGAGATTTGACTCTACTTGTAAGCTAGTGATTTAACCTGCTATTATATCAATTCTGGCAGAAAACATGAGGGTGTTGTGTCAGGACAAAGGATGTTTTATTCATAGCGCAGCAAGCAGTATGATATATGCACCAGTACCCCTTTTCCCCAGTTCTCATAGTGCTGAGATGCATAAGGGCTCAGATTTAGGTTTATTACATGCACAGAATGTAGCTGAGGAGCCCTCAGCTTAGAGGCCCCTGATATTTTATAATGAGCTATAAGCAGAGCTGTGCAATCTTTGCCCTGTAGGGAGAGCGTATACTGGAGTGTTTGTGAATACTATCTCAGAGGGAGACACACTATATCTACTAAGGCCGCTTGCTTTACAGACATCCTTGAAAATAGTCCAGAACAAAATTAGCTGGTGTGCTTGCTCACAAAATGTGTAGCCCTGAGAGATATCTATGTAGAATTATCTCCAAATGGTTACATCTCTTGCTTCCATGTTGTCTTTGCTATGGCAGATATTTCCAAGAGTACAACACTCTAGTTAATCTGACTGAAAGAAACTGAGACCAGATCCGTTTAGTTTGTCTCATACAGCATTCAGTTGAGGTTATTCCCAGCAAGACTCCAAGGAGGAGGACCAACATGCACTATTTACCTCCAGCATTCATTCGTCAGCCATTATGGTATCCCTTAGAAAGCCAAATGGTTTCTTTTTAAGTTTCTGTATTGACCATTTCACTTGGCTTGAGACATTAAGCGAGGTGCAGAGAGACGTACTAAAAATTGCCCAGCTTCCACCATGTCCTGCAGGAACAAAGTCTAGGAAACTCCTCTCATTTATATCAACCCAAGGCAGTGCGTTCAGGCTGATTTGCATGCCCTCCTGGGTTGAGGTGATGCTCCCTTAAACACTTGATGGTCTCTTATGATCACCACTAAAGTAAAGACATCCATGCTTTGGGTAGGGAAGCATGTTAATGCCTGCCTTCCACATGAAATAGAATCCTGATCGTGCCGCTGGAAAAACAGTGTTGTTTACAACTGATGGTGCTCCTCATGTAGAATCTACATGAGTCTTGGGGCACAGGTTTAAAGCATTTTCAATGTAGTCTCTTGGCTACACTGTAGGCTTTAGGGTTCCAAGTTCAGTTTGAATAATTAAGTGTATGCCTTATTTTAGAGGAACCACTAGTTTTCCCATGCTTGGTGGCATTCCTCTGCCCCACTGAATTGCTGGGAAAACATCTGCTGGTATTTTGGGAGTTACAACCAACCAATTCTATTTCTGATAGACATTTTGAGAAAATTAAGAGAAGTGGAAGCCAAATCATAGTCAAGTCATTTGGAGAGGGATAACTGACATATAAAGTTAAGTTCTGAAGCTCTACACTGGGATATTTTCTTCATGTGAAAGGCTCTACAGAAGAAAAAAAACGATTGTTCATTTTCCCTCCTCCCCATTCTCCTTGAAATATGTGTTCCATCCTCATATGCCAAGTTTGTCGTTTTCCCTTCATCACCACAAAATCAGTGTGCACATTCCAGTAGCCATAACCACATCTTTTTTTCCAATCATCCCCTACTCAAAGTCTTTCATTTTGTCCAAAAGGATCAGGTGCAAAAGAGTCAAGGACATTTTTATAAAACTCTCAGGCCCCCATATGTACCCCAGTTTGTCCTGTATGGGCTACTGTGGGAACTCAGTAAGCAGTATAGTACCAATAGTCATTATCCTGATGCTCTAAGACCATGTCAAGCCAGCAAGAGATCCAGGTAGCTGGATCTGAATTATGTTTGAATCTTCTTTTGGATGGGAAGCCAAGTCTCTCTCTTGATATCAGAGAGACAGATAACTAAGCCAACCTGGGGTTTTCTTTAGAAAAACAAAGTAGTATCATGACCAGGATTGGTCAGGAAAGAATCTTAAATTTTCAAAGTAGGTCTAGCTACCCCTTACTCTTTTTTATCATTATCACCCAGGAAGTAACTGAGAGGGGATTATTACTGTCTGGGATGACCTCATTTAGTGACCAAACTACCTGACTAACGTGTGTGGATCAGAAAGGGTGAATAAGTTAAAAACAGATAATGTTTTGAGTTGATTTTAGAGAAAGTTATTCCAAAACTAAGTGATACCAGATGCTTAGTCATGGCAGGGAGTATTCATGGCATTGAGTATCTTGACTCCTAACCAATCCTTGAATGCTTTTTGCAATAAAAGGCTCATCATTGAGTGCAGATGATCTGGAAAGAGAGGTCTGGCCTTTGCCCTTGGTCCCTTAGAGGTAATCTTCAAGTCCATGGAATGTCCTGCCTAATAAAAGTGTCTTTGTTTACCTGGGGGCTTTGAGCCACAGTTCGACTTAGGGTGGGGACTTTGGATCATGTGGTATTTGTCAACCTCCTGAGGGGCTGAAGACTGAGGTCAGCCATGTGGGTGGCCAATCAGATTTATGAGATCAAGCCCCAATAAAAACTCTGAACACCAAGGCTTGGTGGATGAGTTTACCTGGTGAACAATGTCCCGTGCACATTGTAACAATTATTCTGAAAGAGCGACACTGTCCATACATCCATAGGGAAAGGACAACTGGAAGCTCCATATTGGGAACTTTCTTGGATTCTAGGTTATGTACTTCTTCTCTTGGCTGATTTGAATGTGTATCATTTTCCTGTAATAAACCATACTGTGAATATAATATTTTTCACATGTTAGAATGTGAAATTTAGTTAGATATGAATCATTCTAGTGAATTATTGCACCTAAGGGTTGGTAGTAGAAGTGAGGGAAGTTCACAGGCTTAACGTCATAATCACTCACTAGTTTCAAAAGCCAGAATGCTGTAGCCAGAGTACACTGGAAGAACACGTCTGTAACATAAAAATCTGTTAACAGTGGTGAGGCAGCGCTGACAGCTCTGAGAGAAAGTTGAATCTCCAGAAGTGGGTGAGAGGAATGTCCCGTGCAATACATCTTACCATAAGACAGTCAATTTGTTAGCAAGAGTCACAAATGCATTGGTAGCTTCTGCATTATAAATACAGAATCTTTCACTTGTGTGAAACCTATGACGGTGGATGCATTTCTATGATGGTGAACGATCATGGGTGCAGGCAGAAATTGTGGCAATCTGGATAACGCATCTTGATCAGCAATCTGATTTCAGTCAGACTTGTCAGATAATGGGCCTTTATCATGGGCATCTATCTGAGCAACTTAGGCAATTTGATAAGTAGCTGCTGTTTGTTTCTACAGACTTGTTTGTAGTCCTCAAGAATGATGTCATTAATCTGCCAGCTTGTAGTTTTCCCAATGGCAGAACAAATAGGCCACAAGAAACCACAGAGTCAGTAGAAGTATAAATATAAATTAAGTGTCAAGATTTCTCAAGGAAAGTACTGGCCAGGGCTATAAGAATGACCATGAATTCTCCCCACTAAGCAGAGTCAACATGTCCAGCTTTGATTACGTAGAGCTGGTACTGAGGTTGAGCAGCTTCTGCAGACCTGTGGATATCACTTGACTCAGTTTAGTAGAGTGAACCAAACCCATCAGTGAATCAGGACTAGGCTTTTACAGAATACTTTGTGAGTAAAGGGCCTGATGAGTCAGTGGCTTTGCTGCAGGAAGTAGAGGGAGTTGCCACTTTTTAATGTAATGCTGAGATATTACTGGAGCCCGGCCTATTGCTTTCTTGACTTTGCCATTTCCACTTGATAGATGAGGCTTGTTGGCCATTTCTGACCTTTCTACTTATTGAGTACAAGTTGACCCATCTCAAAATGGAAATATCAGGTCAGAGACTCATAAAGCTTCTGTGAGTTAGGGCACTGATTTGGGGCAAGTTCTCAATGGCAAGCTGATAGCTGCATTTGAAAGAAAAAAAATCCTAGTAGCTATACCAAAGGGACAATGAGCCCAGAATCATGAAGCATTCCTCTGTGTGAAGGCTGCTTTCCTCTGCCTCAGTCTATAATACACAAAATATTCAGTCCCAGAGATTCATACTCAAAGAGGACACTAGTGTTGTGGGGCTGCAAAGGTGGAGAGGGTTCTGTAGCTGGACGGACAGGTTCCAGTACGACTTGTTGTTTGAGCCCCACCCAGAGGATGCTGACTTATAGATTAGCTGATATAAGTAAGTAGAATGCTCAAGTCAGGAAATACTATCTCCTTTTTGTTCATGGGGAATCCAAAAAGATAGTTTGATTTCCAAAGGCATTGAGCATTGTGAGTCTACCTAAATAATCTCAAGAAAGTACTAGGTTTGAAGGATCCCACATACTTTTGTCAGGATTTAGCAGTCACTCCTGCTGAAGTGGTGTGTTAACATTGCAGTAAGGGTTATTGGGATGGAGTTTCTAACTTTCCCACCATCAGGACATCCTTTATAGAGTAAAAGCTTTGGACATTACTTTATAGGCATGCATGCTAATTTCTGACTCAACCACTGGCAGAAAATTGCAAGGGAGTTTGTCCCACTACTTGTGACTCTTTCTTGATTGGAAGAAGCCCCTATGGTGCTTATGGGATGCAGAAGAATAAACACAGAATACATCAATCCTACCATACATTCAGATGTAGAGAGTCAACAATAGTCCATTGAATTGACCCAAAAGACTCCATCTTCAAAGTCAGATTAGTTTTCTTCCCTCACTGTAAATCCTGTCTAAACAGCAGCAGTTGAATTTTGCCATCTCCTTTCCTTACAGGACTGTAGAGCAGTGACTTGGGTGCTTATGTCCAACAAAGCCATAAAGTTTGAGTCTCTCCTGTCCTTGAAGCTTTTCGGTGTACTTATACAAGCACATATGATTTTGGATACTTCTTGAGGACAGGAAAACTTTATCCTACTCCTAATTATCTTTCTCTACAAAGTGACTGAATTTAAAGTAAAGATGGGCGGAGAGATGGAGCACACAAAAGGATAATATTAACCCACATCACTAGGCATGGCACATTTACCTTTGGTTGTAAATGGGCTGAAACTGATTTCAGTTGAGCCCATAGCTTAACTAAAAAATACTTCAATGTTTTGATCTACTCAATAACTATATCAGGTGGCGTGATCATCATTATTGACAACATCTATTTCAGTTCTGGGAACTCCTTGACTCAGCCACAGCCACATTGTCTTTCATCTAGAGCTATGATGCTTGCTGCACCAGTGCCATGATTACATTCTTACTTCTCCCTGCCTGGAGGCCAATGACAACCACATCACTATTGGGGTAGCTCGATTCAATCTTAGTTCCCAACAGTCACTCAGCCTCTAGATATTCATGAATGGTTAGACAGTAGGGGGCACGTAGCAGGAAATATGACCCTCATATTCACAATGGTGCACCTTTCCCCTCTCCCATCCCTCCCCCAGCAAAATCTCACAGAGGTGACTTATGTCGCATGTAAAGAACACCAAGCTTGGAGAACCTGGACCTTTTATGATGGGCTGAAAGCAAATCTGACCAACTTTTGCTGTGGAAGAAGGCATATGTTTTAATGCTGGACAATGAACAAATCCACCTCTTTCTCTGAAGAGACATACTATTTCCCAAGGCTTCTCTATGTAAACATACTTGAAAAAGTAGTTTGGAACAAAAGGGCAGTAAACACCTCCATTTTCAAAATGTGCAGACATGCTAAAGACTCGTGGAGAATCCTCTTCTAACAACCACTTCTTACAATTAATAACCTTTTCTTTTTATATTCTTAACACAAAATTAGTCCATTCAATTTTATTCAATAAAAATATGGATTGTAGTAGAGCTGTTACGTAGAAGAATGTGAAAACAGTGGGCTTACCAGACGTGAGCATATGAGTACAGAGTAATGGGTCTGTGGCAACTGAGGTTATAAGTGGTTGGGGCACACTAGTCTACTAGTAAGGCATTGTTCTATGTAATGCCGCTGGGCACCTACAATGTGTTGAACACTGTTTTTGTTTGGGGGCATACAAAAGCTAGAAAGCCAGCACAGAAAGTAATTATAAGGCCTTTTAACAAGAATGCAGATATGGAAGTATTTCAGATAAGGGACTAACTCTGAAGAGAGTAAGGAATATATGCCTTTAGTTTGGTCTTGAAAGTAGAGTGTAAGTTTTCCAAGGATAATCCAGTTGAGAGGGGTAGAAAATTACATGAATAAGAAATGTGAGTAAAGGCAAACATCTACAGGGTACTTCTGGAAATATCTGGTAGCTTCACTGAAATAAAGTACAGATGAGAGAATGCCATAGGAGGTACAACTGGGTAGGTGAGTGTGGCCAGCCCAAGACAAGCCCCATGCCAAGTATCATAACTTATGCTATGAAGTTTGGGCTTTATTTCTAGGTTTAAGGGAAAATTTGAAAGATTCATGTATAACAGTATGGCATAATCCATTTGCATATGGTAAAACTTCTTGGTTATTGTAAAATAAACATGTCAGAGAAGAAAATATTGAAGTTAGAGAGACAGTTAAAAGGAAAATAAAATTATACTTGTGAAATATACTAGAGGGCAGGGTCAAGGTAATAGAAAGGAGTGGAATATAGTAGAGACTTTAGAGGTAATCTTTTGAAACCGAATGGGAAAGTGTCTGTATAAGAGGGGCAGGAAAAAAATCAACATTGACACTCATGTTTTAAAATTTGTTCACTGGAAAATGGCCAACCAATTTCACACTGATGATGATGTCACTTTTATGGTGGTAGAGATTTTTTTTTTCAAAGTATCTAAAAATTAACTTATTAAATATTGCAAGGTAAAGAATGCCCTTGAATTGATGTTATGACCTTCCACTTTCCCATTCTGCTTTATGCACTTGTAAATATTGTAGAAATTATATAGATTATATAAAACTATTCTCTATACCCAATATTATACATATTTAAAATAATATCCTGCAAAATGAAATTATTTTTGGACTTTTTTTTCCTGCATATAACTATTGTAACTTTATTTGAATCAACGGAAAGAAGAATAAAGCTATTTGCTATAAATTATAAGATTTTGAAAATACAGATGAAGTACTCTGATAACCACCAAAAAACCATAGCTTTGTTTAATAAATCTGAAACCACATATTTATCAAATAATTATGAAAATTTCAGCTTTGTTAAACAATTTTGAGACCAAATATCTTCATTCCTATACACAGAGACTATTAATATTGCCATGATAGTCTCAATGCAGTAGATAAGAAAGAAAAACTTTATATACAGTAATCACTGACTTCATGCGGAGATAAAAAAAAATACAAAGAATCCTTGCAAATAATTAAACGTCCTAATTCTGGAGAGTCTTTGATTAATATATTGGAAAGCAAGGCACCTTCAGTGTCTTGGAAGGTGGCACTGTGATAATACCACAGCTGATCTTTCATTGTTCTAGCTGAAGATTAATTATCTCCTTTCCTCCTATAATATCCGTTTAGTGCCTTATAAATTGGATCCACCTGTTAGCACTATTCATTTATTTCCTGTGAAGATGGTATAAGCTTTATCTACTTGAGTGTTAGATTTAGTATTACTTTTCATTTCCTTCTTCGCTAAATACACGTTCTTCTAAATAGCTTTATTGTAATATCACTTCACATGCCTGCCCCACCACACTGAAGAGACACAAATGCAGTATACACACTCATACATTAATACAAAAGATCGTTTCTTTCTTTTCGTCGTTGCTTCATAATATATTTGTTATATTTTTCAAGGTTGGAAAAAGTATCCCAAAATGTGAGAAAGATGATTATAACTTTCATAATTTGTTGTTAGCTCATGTGATTTCTCACTAATACATGTTAATAGGGAGAGACAAATAAACTGGGCTTCAGTAGCTACCAATCTTACAAATTTAGGCAGGTCTAGGGCACTCGATTAGGCGAGGCATCATGTTTTATAAGGTACAATATTCTTGTTCTACTTCCGTGTTGAAAAGTCATAGAATTAGGCTGGTGTGATGGGGCAGTAAGCAATGTAGTCAAACAAGTGCCTCTTATATTTCTAAGTCATTTTACCTAATTGTTGTCCACTCCACAAGGAGACTGGGAAAGTGGGGGTGGCAAGAATGAATCAGGGTCCTAGCCCCGTGGCCAAATAATTGCACCACTCATTGGTATGATTCTGGACCCAGATGGACTGCCCACAATACAGGCAAGAAAGTGACCAGGACAAAGGAAGATGTTGGATTATTTAGTAGTATCTTTATGACCTCTATTAAAATGAACATTTGTCCAATCTTCACATGGCAGAGCTGTATTCTGAACTTAAAATATAACAGAAATAACAATAATGTAAGAGATCACAGAAGAAAAGCAATAAACAGAATTCATTATAAATAGCTAAAATCTGTTTTAGGCTTCTTTTTGAGTTCACCAAGCTTCTAAGGAATAATGAACTATGAAGTGGTATGTTAAAGCAGGTGTGCCTGGGAGTTAGCCTAAGTGGGTTTAAGTATCACCTCTA
Source organism: Theropithecus gelada (assembly GCF_003255815.1). Lineage (NCBI taxonomy): Eukaryota > Metazoa > Chordata > Mammalia > Primates > Cercopithecidae > Theropithecus > Theropithecus gelada. Next base: position 14,055,478 of record NC_037669.1, on the reverse strand, counting down.
ATATTACTAGCTGTGTAACTTGGGTAAATGACTTACGTTCTTTGTACTTTATTACTTCATCTACAAAATGAGTTAGAGAGTAACTTACTTTGTAAAGGAATCACATGAGCTAAAAAATATAGTGCTTAGAATAGCATCCTCTCAACCCATGGTGCTCATTTAATAAATGTTATTTAATGTTAGTAGTGTCACCATAAAATGAAATTTTATATTCACTAATTCTACATGTGGAGTCTTAGATCAACCTTACTGAGAGTACCATCATGACCAATGAAATGGAAAATACTCTTTAGCTTGGTAATTAAAAAAAAAAAATCTAACCCCTAGAGCCTGTAAATAATTCGCTAATGGCTTCTTCTAGTGTTGCAAGCCACAAAACTTTCTGTTTAAAAATAAAAAGATAAGAAAATAAATCTGTGTAAATTCTCAAACATTTGTTCATATCCCGCTTGTCCTAAAGATCTTGAGCTCCAGTTCCCCTTCCATATGAAACTGGTGGGCTTGTTGTCCTAAAGATCATTGCTGACCATGTAGTTTGTATGTTCCATATTGAAGCAGTTTGTTGAGTTGATTTTCTTTCTCCCTGTATTCTTGTTATTCACTTGTAGAGAAATATATACTTTCAGAATTATTTCCCACTCTGGTTATAGGTTTCTGTTCTCTCTTTGAGTACTTTCTCTTATTTGGCAGCAAGAAATATTGAGGTCCTACAGGGCAGGGGTATTGTCTATTTTTATAGTGTTATTCTCTTGTGAGGCTGTTATTCAATTTAAAGAATAAATTGCATTCTGTGTGAAATGCCTCAAGGCAAGGTTGACCAGATGACCCAGGTTTGTAGACTTCTATTTTTTAAAAATATACTTTTGGTTACTGTCCTTTTGGAATGGAAATATGTTCCATGTTTCTAGTCTGCAGTGGTTCATCTTAACATTTTCAGTTCCAGATCATAGAAATGCGGAGATATAGAAAACCCATACTCACATTTTCTAATATTTTCTCATGTTGCTAAGGCTTTTGAAAAAATTTTGGAGTCAAAGCTGAAAGCTGATCTGGTTATGCTGACATTTTTATTATGGCATTTACTTTTTAGAACAATTTACACTCTTAAAGGAAAGAATAAGGGTTTTTAAAAACAATTTTTGTAAAAACTAAGAAGTTAGGTAATTTGAAAACCTGATATATGAATTTAGGAATATTTTTATATTAAATACAAATATCTTCATTGCCCAGCCCAGAAGAAAATCTGGCAGTGAAGGGGACTTTCAATCTTTCAAAGTGTTAAGAAAATTTTAGCATCTTTATATAGATGATTCGCCCATGATTTGAAAATGCTAGAGACAGTTTTCCTTCCTGGGAAGTCACTGAAGAATCTTCTGCAATTATTTTTGCATCTAACCCCTTACTGAAATGTTACTGATAACCCACTGAGACTCATGGTGTCAATTAAAAACTGACCAAAAGACTGAGAATACAACCAGGTTTATGTGTTTGGCGACTTGGTGAGTTATTACATCTGCTTTCCTTTTTATAGAATACAAAAATTTTGTTTATGTTGTATAAAATATTTTTGGAGTAAAGTAGTTTCAGGAAGGTCATGAACTTAGCAAAATTTCCAGTTAATTAATTGCATATCTGACTCTTTCCTTTTTAAATTTGTATTAAACTGCTTATGTCTCCATTTGAGAATTGTACATTGAAGGAACATATTTCAGGATACTATTTATATTTAAATAAGGTTTGAAGTACTTGGAATAGAAGTAGAGTTTTTCAAATAAGAATGCATCCTACTGTGAAAAGGAGGATTTTGCTAGTTTCTAAAATTTAGAAAATAGTTATCTTAAACTACTTACTCTCAAAGGGACAATTTCACATGCTCATACAATCATGGGGGTAAACAATCCTGCCATTTCAGTTCATTAACCAAATTACTTTGAATAAATGAAGCAATGTTTTGCTGGAAAATGGACACAGTCTGATACTAGAGTTTGAAAGACTGTTTCTTACTATAACACACATCATTTTCAAGCTTTAACAAATCGTTTTAATGACAATGTAATTAACTTTCAATGGAGAGAATTTGCAGATAGTGCTGAAATTCTAGTTTTATTTTAAAGAATAGACTTCTAGTGATTGCCAAGTATAAGAATATTTCTTTAATTGATGCAAAGTAGAGAATTAAACTGATCGCCTAGATTCTATTTTTAAAAACTATAAAAACATTGACCTTTAAATGATTAGTTTTATGAACTTTTTCTTACCAATTCATATAGAAAACCTAATAACTAATTCATTCCCAGTGAAGTGGGAATTGAATAAATGGACATTAATAGTTATAAATGTATAAAAATTTCACCAGGGAAGATTCATTCAGTCTTCATCAGATAGAAATATATCTCAATTAGCTATAACATTGAAGTGGGGAGAGAAGTCACAAGACAAAGAGAGTAAAATGCCTGGGAATGAAAATTACAAACTTTGTCACAAAATTATTAACATCCTGGTCTTCAGTTTCAGCAATGAGGGAGTATCACATTACTTTGTTTTTAGGAGAGGCCAGTAATATAAAACACTGACCCAGATTCTCATTCTATAAAACTCTGTGGGAGAATTGTACTCCACTGGTAAAATTCAGTCTGTAGAAACATAACCACAATTATTAGATACTTTTCTGTAAGCTAAATTAATTCCCTGGTTGTTTACATAGAAAAAAAAAGTTCTTTGTAACTATTCAAGAGAAAAATAGACTAAAGAGAAATCTCTGTATAGTGATAACTTCTACTTCCTTCACATCATTGTTGATACAATCTTTCCCTTTCTCGGAATAGTTTCTACTATGCTCATTTTGATTCTGAAAATGAAATTCCCATGCACTGGCAAAGGCCAATCATTTAGCCCAGGAAGACTGTAAATTTAGATTCAGTAAGGCGTCTCTTTCCTCTGTTACAGTTTTACATACAGAGAAGCTAAACCACAGCCATCTATGCTCTCTTTGAGAAACAAATATATCAGCCTATTGGATTTCAATTTGTTGAAATTAGAAACTCCAAACTTAATTTTGAAAGCCCTATGGTTTTACTTACTCAATAACTTTGGAAATTTCTTCTTTCACACTTTTATTTAAATGTTATAAATTCTGTCTGAGCAGTGATTTTGTCAGTTTGAGAAAGTGAAAAGAATATAGTGGTGGTAATTGGAAGATTTGGTTCTAATCCTAGTTTTGCCACTAGCTGACTTTTTTACATTTTTCAATGCACTTCAGTTCCTTGGGCTTAATTATCTTCCTTAGTTGAATAAGAAGGTTGGATAAAATGATTTTTTTGTTTTTGGCTTCCACCTCCTCGGCTTGCACCTGCTGTGATTCTCTCCAATACTAAGGCTACTTGTTTTGAGAGGCTTTAAGTTTTAAGCAGAGCTCCTTATTATTATTTATTATATTTATTGTAATTTATTATTATTTATTATATAGTTTATTTTTCATTCAGTTCCTGATTTTTGTGCACTTTGTGATATACAGACGAAGTTCATATTTCTTATATTTAAGTTACAGAAGCAGAAATCTGACTATGTTAATATACTTAACAAATATGTACTGATGCCTATCAGGCTCCAGGCAGTCTGTTAATAGGCTTAGGATACATCATTAAATAAAATAAGCAAAATCCACTGCTTATATTTTACTGAAGAGAGAGATAGACAAGAAAGAAACAAACCACCATGCTAATAAACAACAAAAAAATATGAAACCAAAACCCCCATAATCCTATGTTAGAAATTCAGGTATGTTATGAGAAAAAGAAAGAACAAGTAGAGGAATCACTGCAATGTGTCTTATTGAACAGGGCAGACTAGGGTTCATCAAGAAAGAAAAGTTAGGAAAAAAAAACTTGAAGGAAATGACAGAGTTAAAAAAGTCAATGTCCAGGGAAGAACATTTCCAGCAGTTGTAACAACTAAGTTAAGATTCTAATACGGGGATGGGTGTGTTGGAAGTTGGTATAATTGGGGCGAGGTGAGCAAAAATAAATAAATAAATAAAAAGAAGTAAAAAGTGTGAAAGACTGATTTTTTTTAAAAGGTTGGAATAATTTAAGCTTTCTTTCTCCATACCCTTTATAGTACTGACTACCAAAATACCCACTCTGGGTTGTGCTGTGTGACTTGCTTTGGACAATACAGCAGCAAAATAGATTCAAATGGTGGCTAGTAAAAGTCCCTTTCTTTGGGAACTCTGACTCTGCCATGGAACAAGCCCTTGCTAAGCTGTGGGACAAGAGCTGAGTCATTCAGCGGAGGCCTTCCTAGGCTAGACAGCCCTGGTTGACCTACCAGCTGACAGCAGATGCTGCACAGCTGACCCCTGGATTCATGAGAACTAATAAAGTGTGGTTTAAAAATAGTTTAGAGGTGGTTTGTTTTGCAGGAGTAACATTATAATAAGAAGTTATGCCAGTGACGTAGTGGAAATTGGGGGTAAATCCTGTGGGACCCTATTAGGCATTGTAAACATTTTGGCTTTTACTCTAGGTAAAATGAGAAGCCATTGACAAGTTTCAAGTAGCATATGAAACAATCTTTTATTTCAAAATGCCTACTCTAGTTGCTGTATGTATACTTCTTCATTCCAATTCTTTCTTCCCTCGCCCTTTCTTTTATTCGGAACTTCAGAGTGCAGAACAGCGATTGGTACCTAATGCGGGACGTTCGCCCCAATCAAAAGGAGAAATATTTCTGTTAATTTAACTTGAATTTAGCCGTTTTTTCTTGTGGATAGAAAATTTTGTTCTGACTTTTCATTTTTCTTCCAAGGAGTTATTTATATTCCCTTTTGCTCGAGGATGACTTCTTTATGTCAAATATGACCTTCTCATCTAATTTTCATGTTGAAGCGCACTATCAGCTTTCTATGGGAGTGATAGTCTCATGCATATTAGGAGAAAAGAGCACAGGGAGGTAGAACCTAGGACATCTTTCTAATATTGTGGAATCCAGAATCCCTAGGAATAATGATGAAATGGCTTCTAATAGTCTCAAATTTTGTGTACTTCTAATAATCTAAGAAACAATTTTCCCAGGGCACTTAATTTTTCACACGAAGTTTAATATGGTATGCAAAGTAATATTTCTTGGACACTTTTAGCAACAAATATCCACAGCATTTGTTCTAGAGCTCCTGATCTTCCTTGTCACCGCTATAAGACAAAGACCTCATGGCTTCAAAGAATTTTTTTGGTTTGAAAAGAGTTATTTAAGGAACATTTTTAGCATAGGGTTAGTCTTTTCTAAGTGCAAATAAAATTGTACCTCTATATTAATTCCCTAAGTTATTGAAATAATAATTACATAATTATGTATAATTTAGAAATAATTACATCTAAATTCTATATTAATAATTTGTTTAATCTCTTAATAGCCTCCCTCTCTGTTATTCTCCTCCTCTCTTGTTCTTGTGACCTAGCTATCAGGTTATCATTTACCTAAGAAATAAAAAATTCTGAAGAGCCTTAATTCTTAGAAAATTAGTGTAACAAATTGAGATAGCACTGAAGTGAATATCAGAGAACCTGAACTTGAATCCTGGTTCAATCATATAGTAGGGGACCTTGAGCAAGTTATCAATTAATTTCTTTCTCCTTTATAATAGACATTTAAAACTGTTATTGACTTTTTTGTAAATATTAGTTAATAAAATGCAAATTTGTCTTAGCAAAATAAAACTTTTGTATTTTATTAACTAATATTTACAACCACCATTCAAAGAAAACATTATTTGCAGCTAAGCTATATTTCTAGATATAAGAAAATCCCAATTATAATTATGCATTTCCTTAAAGAGAAGATAAAAAGTTTATCTGATCAATATTAAAAAATAAACTATTAAGGTTGTTGATGAAATAGTCAAGTGTCTAGTGTAGGCAGTCTGGGCATTAAGATACCCTATTAAAGAGGCTAATCAAATCAAATTTTAATTTTCTCACATTGAATAAGACCAGAAATTGACAGCTGAGAGCTGGTATACTCTGACCTCAGAGGCCCACATTCCTTATATTTTTCTGCTCTGCCATACTTTCTGTGAGGCATTCATTCTCAATGTTATCATTTTGTATTTCAAAAGATAGTTCTTCCCTCTTCCTCCCACTCTCCACACGAGTAGCTTCTGCACTTCTGGCATGAGGAAGAGCACAACAAAATGACAAAATTCTGTGCCAATAGATTCTGCACAGTTTTAAAGGTCTTTCCTGGAGTTCGTACTCAGAAATTCCTGATGAAATCTCATTGGCCAAAAATAGAAGAGAGCTGGGAGATATAATTGTTTTAGTTGGGCTTATGCCTGTTTTTCACAAAATACAGGTTCTCTTGGTAAGAAGAAAAATGAAAAGAAAAATAAACATTAGACAGTACAATGATTAACTTACGTGTTGACTTGGTTAGGCTATGGAGCTCAGTTTTTTGGTCAAACACAGGTGTGGATGTTGCTGTGAAGGTATTTTTTTTTAGAAGTGATTGACATTTAAATCAGTAAAATTTGGCTAATCTAAATTACCCTCCATTACATGGGTTGACCTCATCCAATCAGTTGAAGGTCTTATGAGAAATACTGAGTTTCCCTAAAGAGGAAGAAATTCTGCCCCTGAACTTCCTTGGCACTCAAGACTGCAACATCAACTCTTCACTAGGTCTCCATACTGCTGGTCTGCTCTGCAGATTTTGGATAGAACTTATTTATTGTCTCTGGAGAACTCTGACTAATACAAATTTTGGTACTGAGATTGGTTTTAGGAAAACTAAATCTTAAGGATGAGTTTTCTGAATTGGTTCTTGGGTTTCTAGAATCAATTCTCTCACTCAATTAGATTTAAAGGCACTATTTCTAGCAGGAAAGAGGACACTGATAGCCATGGTGTGATGTGTCAATAGAAATATGCAAAATATCATCATTGGATATGCCTGTTTAAATACTCATAAAAGGCAGATTTTTGGGTAACTATGTATTTGATACCTTAGAAGATTTTTGTCAAACTAACAAGTAAAATGAAATTGGCTGGTTGTTCCTAATTGTACTGAAAAAAGTGGATACACAAACGTATGAGCTCAAAGGGTTGAATTTCCAGCTAAAGCACTGCATAAATTACCTGAAAGGTTATATTGTCTGCTTCAAAAGAAAACCTTATCTTCTGTAATCCTAAACGAGAAAGTGCTGAAAATCAGACCCAGATTCTCATTCTATTAGTGGCTGAATTATAACACAAATTTAATTCCCAATCTCATAAGGTATCTACTGGTAAATGCAGGGCGTTGATTGGGAAGAAATAAGATCTTGAAAAGTGAAATGTGGTCATACTGTATTATAAAATTCTGATGAGGATGAGGACATTAAGCTTCTAAATTCTGCTGGGTCTTCTTTACCAGTAGAGGTAGCTAATCCCCTCTGCCCCATCTGGGGAGATTAGCACTAATTTGCTTGAACAAACTGTAATGATCTTCTCTGAGACAGTTGCCTTATAAGATACTGCTGATTTACCTCCAGACACAGTTCCAGAACCCTGCTTTGCTTCTAGTCTATAACTAAACTCAAGTTACAGAAGGCCCTGAAAGGTGAAGTATTTCTGTGGTCTGCATATTTGTGTTCCCCCCAAATTAAATAAGTTAAAATTAATCACCAATGTGGTGGTGGTAGAAGGTGGGGTCTTTGGGAGGTGGTTAGGTCCTGAGGTTGGAGGCATCATGAATGAGATTAGTGCTCTAATTAATAGGCTCCAGATCCGCCTTTCTCCCTCTACCACGTGAGGATACAGTTAGAAGGTGCTGTTCTATGAACCCGCAAGTAGGCCCTCATCAGACACTGAATCTGCTGATGCTCTTATCCTGGACTTTACAGCCTCCAGAACTGTGAGAAATAATTTTCAATCGTTTACAAGGTACCTAATCTAAACTAGTTTCTTATGGCAACCAAAATGGACTAAGGCAGATATAAATTGTGATTGTGAGGAGGTGTGCTGCACTCTAAACAAAATTATATGATTTAAAAATTTATCCAGATAGAAATATGGAAAGTATGTATGGGAATGAATATTAAGAGTGTGGGATATTGGTAGAAAATACATAAAGTTGAAACAAGCCAAATTTATTGATTTAAGCCAACTAAACAAAGATTATTGATTTAATATTGCACCTTGGGGGGTTAGAAAAGCCTCTAACAGTTTGGTTGGTTGGTTAGCTGAAACATGAACAAAAGGTGACCTACACTAATTAGTTAACGTTCCAGAACTGCCTTCATATACAGTAGAAAAAAGAATCCAAAGCCTTGGGAAAATAGGAATAGAAGAGTTAATTTATCATGCAAGACCTCCTCACCCACCATAGGAAGAGTCCAGAGGACTTACATATTGACACAAACATGAGAAATAAATTTGTGAGGGGAACTTCAGCCTCACTGAAGAGCTCCGTGATCACTCTTCTTTGCAGGCCAGAAATTATAGTGTGAACTGCTGACATTAAATTGGGAAACTAAAATTCAATAAAAATTATTAGATCTCACTGTGTCAGAGGCCAAGTGGTGATACTTAGTCATTAAAATAAAGGTAGATGTGGTTATTGTAATGGGCACTAGAGTCAAAGCGGTACCTAAAGTAGTCTGATTCACAGAGATCTATGATATTGGCTAGTTGATCACTTTCCTAGAAGTGAAATAAATTGGAAGTCTACTAAATTCGTACTTGGTCTGTATAAGCACTATAGGAAAGTGAACAAAAGTTTAACTTGAATCATAAAAACAGACAGTCATGGCCCCTCAATCAATTCTCAGAATTGAGTCAGTTTATAAAGCCCGAATTCTTGAAGTGAAGGGAGGTGGGATAACTTTGAGGAAGCACCCAGCTACACTGCCAATAATTCTTCCAGCCTTCCCCAACAGGGATGTAAGCCTTTTATCATATGGGGTGACTGTGTATCAGGGAAAAGAGAACAATCAGGATTTTCAGAGATTACTGGACACTGACTCTGAATGGATACAATTTCCAGGAGACATCAAATGCCATGGTAATTTATCAGTCAGAGTAGGAGTTTATGAAGGTGATGTTTTGCCTCATGTCCATTTCACAGTGGGGTTCAGTGAGTCTCCAAAACCATCCCGCGGCTATTTCCCTAGTTCCACAATGCATAATTGACATAGATATAATCAACAACTGGCAAAATCCACACGTCGCTTCCTTGACTTATAAGGTGATATCTTTTATGGTGGGAAAGGCCAACTGAAAGCCACTAGAACTTCCTCTTCCTAAGAAGATAGTAAATCGAAAGCAAAATCACAGAGATTAGTGCCGCCATCAGAAACCTGAAAAATTCAGGAGTGGTGACTCTCACTGTATCCCCAACCAACTTGCCTAAACAGAAAATAGATAGATTTTGGAGAACGACAGTGGATTGCTCTAAGCTTAACACAGCAGTGACTCCAGTTGCAGCTACAGTACCAGATATGGTTTCATTGCTTGAGAAAATTAACACATCCTTTGGTATCTGATATGTAGCTATTGATTTGGCAAATAATTTTTTCTCCATCTCTGTTAATAAAAACCACCAGAGGCCATTTGCTTTCAGTTGGAAAGGCCAGTAATACACCTTTACTGTCCTACCTCAGAGTATACCCATTTCCCAGCCCTAGGCTGTTAATTTAGTTTTCAGAGAACTTGACTGCTTTTATCTCCACAAGACATCATACTGGTCCATTACAGTGATGACATTATACTGATTAGAACTAGTAAGTAAGAAGTAGTAACTACTCGAAACGTATTGGTAAGACATTTGCATGTCAGAGGATGAAAAAGAAATCCAACAAAAATTCAGGGGAATTCTGCCTCAGTGAAATTTCTAGGGATCCAGTAGTATGAGACATGTAAAGATATTCTTTCTAAGATGAGGAATAAGTTGCGCAACAGGCCTCTCCTACAACCAGGAAAGAGGCACAATGCCTAGTGAGCTTCTTTGGATTTTGGAGGCAATGTTTTCCTCACCTGGGTGTGCTTCTCTAGATGACTTACCAAGTTATCAGAAAGCTGTTAGAGTTGAGTGGGGCCCAGAACAGAAGAGTTGTTTGTAACAGTTCCACAGTGCAGTGCCATCTGCTCTGCCACTTAGACCATATTATCCAGCATGTTCTTGGTGCATAAAATATCAGTGGCAGATAAAAATTTTGTCTGAAGCATTCATCAGGCCCCTGTAAGTGAATTACAGTGCAAACACTTCAGATTTGGGAGCAAAATCCTGCTATCCTCTGTGGATAACTACTCTCCTTTTGAGAAACAGCTTTTGGTTTGCTACTGGGCCTTAGTAGAGACTGATTACTTAAACATGGGCCATCAAGTTACCATGCAATTTATTCTGCCCTCATGAATGGGCCCACCAAGCCATAAAGTTGAGTGTGCACAGTAGCACTCCATCATCGAATGCAAGAAATGTGTGAGATTGGGCTCAAGCAGGTCCCAAAGGCATAAGCTGCCTAAAGAAACGGACCAAATGCTCATGGTCCCCACTCCTGCTACACTGCCTTCTCTTTCCCAGCCTCTACCTATGGCCTCATAGGGAGTTCCCTGTGATCAGCTGACACAGGAAGAGAACACTGGGGCCTGGATTTCAGATGGTTCTGGATGATATTCAGTACCACCTGAAAGGAGACAGATGCAGCACTAAAGTCCCTTTCTGGAACATCCATGAAGGATGATTAAAAAAAAAAAAAAAAAACAATTCCAGTGAGCAGAAATTTAAGCAGTGTGCCTGGTTATTCATTTTGCTTGGAAAGAGAAATGGCAAGGTATGTGATTGTACATGAATTCAATGATTCAGATGGATGGTTAAAAACTTGAAAGTAACATAATCAGAAAATTGATGACAGGGAGGTCTGGGGAAAGGATATGTGGATATACCTCTCTGAATAGGAGAAAAACATAAAAATATTTGTGTCCGATGTGAATGCTCGCTAAAGTATGACCTCAGCAAAGGAGGATTTTAATAATCAAGTGCAATTAAGTATGGTTTAAAGATATGTGTGTGGTTGCCAAGTTGACAAGGGTTAGACTCTGATGGTTAATTTTGTGTGTTAACTTAGGTTATGATGCCCAGTAGTTTGGTCAAATGCCAGTCGGGATGTTGATATAAAGGTATCTTTAAAATGTGGTTAACATTTAAATCAGTAGACTTTGAGTAATCCAGATCACCCTGCATAATAAGTGATTGGCTTCATCCATCAGTTGGAGACCTTAAGAATAAAGACCGAAGTCCTTCAAAGAGGAAGAAATTCTGCCTCTGGACTGCCTTAGGACTCAAGACTGCAACATCAACTCTTCCCTGGGTCTCCATGCCACTGGCCTGCCCTGCAGATTTTAGACTTGACAGTGAGTCCAAATCTCAGGTGAGCCAATTCCTTAAGGTTAATCTACCTATACATACACACACTATTGGTTTCATTTCTCTGGAGAGTTCTGAATAATACAATGTCTGCCACAATAAAGAATTGAAATTTTTACTTTACATACTTCAGCAGTATTTGGTTTTTATGTTTTGCCATTATAATTAGAAATCTTATATTTTATATTTTTCAATGATAATGCACTTAAAATTCAAGATAATATCACTTTTTTAGAAGAAGAAATTAAGTCTCTTGATTGGCTAAGTGAATTATTTTTCAAAATGATATAAACATTAAATGTCAAGTTCAGGACTGACACTAATGATCTGGAGTTACAACTATCACAGTGGCTTTCCAAGGGGCAGTTTTCACTTACACTATTAGGTGTGACTCGGGCAAGATTACTGATTTTCTATAAAGTGGGCATAATAATTGTATCTAAAGCAAAGGGTAATTTCACAGTTGACTGAGATTTGTATACTGAGGACTTTGGACAGTGTCTGAATGTACCATATATATATATATATATATTTTTTTTTTGAGACGGAATCTCGCTCTGTCGCCCAGGCTGGAGTGCAGTGGCCGGATCTCAGCTCATTGCAAGCTCTGCCTCCCGGGTTCCAGCCATTCTCCTGCCTCAGCCTCCCGAGTAGCTGGGACTACAGGCACCCACCACCACGCCCAGCTAATTTTTTTTTTTGTATTTTTAGTAGATACGGGGTTTCACCGTGTTAGCCAGGATGGTCTCGATCTCCTGTACCATATATTTAATAAATGATATTAATGCCTCCTACTTAAATGTAACAATTTTTTCTATTATGTCCATGATTTTTATTAAAAAATAATCTTTATTTTACCAAAAGTTATACTAATTTTTTGATGGAATTTATTTTTTTGCTTTTCAAAAAGAGTCTTTTAAGTGATTAGTATTAATTGAGAAATCTTTTAAAGTAAAATCTAGAAGGGCTATTGTAAAATTTAATTATGTAATATTTGCGGATATGGCAAGATTTTGTCTGGACACCTTGAGTTTAGGATGGGCCATGGGGAGAGAGAATCAGTGAAGGTTGTGTGCCAAGCATAAATTCATGCTTCCAAATGGTCTAAGAATGCCTTTAGTTTTTTTTTTAATGCTCCATTTTTTAATATTTAGAAAGCATTTTGGGAGTGTTTTCATCAGTAACTTTCCCCAAAGACCCCTTTGGAAAATGATTGACATTTGGCAGACATCCTTTATTGTGTCAAGGCTTTATTATGATCCCTTTAGTTTCAGGAATAGAAAAAAATTCAAAGTATGTACTTGTGTACTATTCCTAAAGGTAATAATGAGAGGATTAAATACAATCAGTTTTCTGGGGTCAATCACAGCCATAAATATGCTATTGAACATATGTTGGAACAGCCTCTAAGGTTTCAGGGAATGAAGAATGAGCTAAAGATTGTTTTTACTCCAAAATCTCTTCTATTCAACAGCAAAAAGCATTTGGAAGATGTTAAAAATTGTACATTCAGATTCAGTAGCCACGAGTATCATTGAAGTTTTGGCTGCTGAAATCCGACTTGAATACTGTCACATATGTGTAATGATATATTTTCTCAAAATCAGAGTTTCAGAATACAGTAATGCTAGAAACAACTTTATGATTTCTGATAACCCTTTCCTTTACAAGTTTTGCTGGTTGGTAGCTTGGTTATCACTTTTCAGAACAAAATAGAACCCCTTTCATATATCTAACTTCTAAAAGTACCTGACCGTGTTTACTGGAAGTATTGAACATACCAGCAGCATTAATACTGTTGTTCTCTGTCCCTTCCTTATACATCTTTTAAAATTGTATTTCCAGAACTCTGCACTTGATGACTTCCTTCCTAATCTACTGATTCCTCATTCTCAGTTGCCTTTGCTGGTTCCTTCTTTTTTGCCTGAGCCATTAAAAGATTGGCATGGCCCAAAGTTCAGATTTTAGATTTTGTGTGCGTGTGTGTATGTGTATGTGTGTGTGTACGTGTGTGTGTGTGTGTGTGTCTGTGTGTGTTACAGACCCATGGTCATCTCCTCCAGTCTCATAACTTTAAATATTATTTAAAAGCTGATGACTTCCCAATTTTTAACGCCCTTGGTCAGACTGTGCTCTCAAACCACAGACTCATATTTAATTGTCTACTTAACATCTCCATTTCACTGTCTAATAGACATCCACAATGCAGCATGTTTAAAACATTGTAAAATTTCAAATATTCTGTCCTTATACCGCTCCTTTACTTCCTGCTTCCTGAAAATCTGCTTTACTTCCATGCTTGTAGTCGTTTAAGCAGAAACCTTCGGAACAGTAATTATCTTTTTTCTTTTTCTTACATTGTATATCCATTCTGTTTAGGAAATGATGATGACTCTATCTTTAAAACATATCCACTGCTGTTATTTCCCTTTTCAGAATCACCACAATCTCTTGCCTGGATACTTGCCTATCCTTCTAAAATATGTGATAAAATGGCCGACGTGGTCTCTCGTGGTCTCTCGTGGTCTGCCTTTTGCCCCTCCCCACCTGGCTCTTCCTGCCATTTTTCATAAGCTCAGTCGGCTTCAGCACATTGGCTTCCTTGATGTGTGAACATTACCAGATATGTTCCTGTTTTAAGATTTTTGCTCTATCTATTCTGAAATGTTCATCTTCCAGATATCTATTTGGCTAAACTCATCTCCCTGTTTAAATCTCACCATTTCAATGAGGCTTGCCCTCATCATAATTAATATTAAGTCCTGCCTCTCCCTTCTATCCTTCCCTGCTGCCTCCCATTCCTGACACCGGCCTTCTGATCTTCTTTACCATGCTTGATTATTTTCATTTTTTTCCCATAGAATCATTCACTTTTAATGCCTTTCCCCAACTAGAATATAAGTTTCTTGGTTATCTGTGATTCTGTTCACTAATGTATCTAGCACCTAGAATAGTGCTTGGCACTTAGTAGACATTCGAACCAATTTTCGTTAGAAAGAATAAACAAATGAACATGAGAAGACCAGAAAGTATGCATATTCTGGCCAAAATCTTACCTGCAAGCAACAAAAACCAAGTAGGCAGAGGGGGTTTGAATGGTACAGTACAGACTGAGTTTCTTAAAAGAAAGGAAAAAATGAAGAAGACAGTAGTTTGAAAGAAAAGAGGTATTTTTTTCTTTGCAAATCAAGTCATTTATTATCGCTTATACATTTAACTTTTTTTATGCAACTGTGTTTAAATTTTTCAGATTATTTATCATGGAGAACAAAATTATGTGCTTTTGTATGAAAGGGAAGAAGAAACAATAACGGGCCTAGGGAAACAATAGGACCACATAGAACTAATGCCTACATTGCTGTGATCTGAGGAGTGACCAAAACCCCAAAGCTAAGAGGACTTCAAAGATAACAACTTCAAAGCACCTGAGTTTTCAAACTGGATATAATGTCTGGGGTGATCTGGCAGATTTTGAAAGGATAACATTCTGCCTGAGTTATGATAAGACTTCATAAAGATTTATGTGTTTCTTGAAGTTTATGATTTGTATATTTCCTTCATCTTTCCTTTCACTTGTTGTTATAAATTGCAGCTGTTATTGTATGCATTTTTAAAGGAATGTGTGTTATATATTTTCCTGCTACAGGCTGTTTGGATGCCTTCAATCCATGAAATGTGTTCAGATCTTGAAAAATTAATAACAGGAAGAGATTCTTTAGAAAATAGAAAAACATTAAATTATAGCATGTGGTGTTAGTATCATTGAGCATCAGGAAATGATAGTTCAATGTTAAAAATTGCTATAAGACTGAATTTTATTCTTAGTATAATACGTTTCTCTGACTGAAGTGGACCTGGGAATTAAAAAAAAAAAATGAGGGAATTGAACAAACATCCCGAAGTAAATCTCTTAAAATCAGAGAGGGGAAAATCCCAAGCAAGTGAACATTGACAAAAATAAAATAAAATTTAAAAATTGCTAAATTTCTTTGAGAATTTGATATAACCTCTATGTCATGAGTAATGTCATCAAATGTATCTTATAGGTTAACCTAAGGCAAATTGCTTAACTAAATTTCTTTGAAGATTAAATAGTTTTGACTCATGTTAAAATATCTACTTTTGATGTAAATAAATGATTCAATTTATTCTTGTTACATATAATGAAAGCCAGTACATTTTGTTTTTGAATCAGTATAAAGCATTATGAAGCAATCTTAAGCATTTAGCACAATTGTTAGTTTTCGAAAAGTTGTACTTGGAGTGAGAACATGAATGTAGAGAGCTGGAGAAGGAACTAGAATTATGTCTGCTACTTTTCTGACCTGGATTATCTTATATCCACAGTATCACTATGGGGTAATGGGGATAGATAAAGTTGTTATAAGATTATTTCCATAAAAAAATTAGAATCCTTGAAAAAAAGCCATTCCAAAAAGTGAAATTCTTAGCATTTGTATGCAATTGTCCATTCTTACTTACAAAAAATAAATTTAATATAAAATTTTCTGTCTGAAGTATTCATTCCTTTGCAATTTTAATTATGTATCTCTTAAATCAACTATAAAACATGAATGTGCATGAAGTCCACTTTAAATTAACACTCAAAAATATCTAGCCTTTAATAAAATATCTAAATATGCAAATGCAGAAAAATATCTTTCATTGTTCTACAAACAATATGAAATTATGTATAATGTATAGCACATGTAGGGAAAAAGCTAAATTTTTATTTTATTATTGAAACTTGGTATTATTTTTTGTTTTCCTAATGCATAATAATATCACAGTTACAAAATATTTTCAGTGTGAAAGAACTAAGACCATGGTGTGCTGTCTAAAGTGATTTATGATCTTCCAATGCTTAGAGTAATGTCAAGTTTCAGTTTTGGATCCCGCTATTATAACGTGTCAAACAATTTTAAAAATACTCTAACAGTTGACTACACCTGTTTCCACTTTGCAAATCCTTTCAAGTTCATGGCACTTTGATAGAAAGGGAAATATTTAACTTGTGCTTTTCTTTTTCAATCTAAAAATTGAATTTTTTTCCTTAATGTAGTTTTCTGTATGATATATTAACATTAGTAGGAAAATAAATTGCTAAAATTAACAACGTTCTTTTATTTGATCACTTGCAAAGAGATTTTGAGAGTTCTACTTGGGTTATTTTTAAAGAAATAATTAGGCCAAAATGTGGCAAAATTCTACTAAATTATATTACGATATTCTAATAAATCAGATCTTCTAACACTTAATCAAAATACTTTGGGTATACATCTATCAATTTGATATATACTAAATATATACATATTCTCCATTTAAATATTTAGCGGTGTTAATGGTTACACCAAAAGTAAGACATACTTGTCATGTAGTTATTACTTCGCATTTTGACCAGCCTACTTATTTTTGGTATCTTTAAGCAGAATGAGTCACTCGTCATCTTGAGACTTTCATACGGCCTAATTGTCATTGGAGGTCCCGTTTCTTTGTTTAGTTACTCAAAGTGGCCTGCAATTATGGAAACAAAGCCATCTTATTATTATTTCCCCCATTCTTAGTACATGCATTTGATTAATTCTAGATTATATTCATGATGATTCAGGGAAATACATGTAAACTGTGAAAACAACCATGATAACATAAATTTTCCTAGGAAGAAACTGTGAAGCTTATTGCAGATAAAAAATGTTTCATGGGTGCTGCAGGTAAATTTGATAATCTTTACTTACAAGAATATCAGTTTAGTCTTTATCAATTTGATTTTATGGATCCTGACTCTCTCAGCTTTCAGACACACTCTGGTTTGGTGAGGCACTTTGAGAAATTATCTTTTTCAATGCATTATGGAATTTCAGTAAAGGGTTTAACAGTGTCTTCATCCAAACAACTTAATAAGATAAATTTGAAAAAAAAAATGTGTTTTGCATCCAAGAAATACCCCTTGACAGAAATGTTATCGTAAAGGCAATAATTGGATGAGAAATTTCAAAACGTATTATAAATACGCTCAAGGAAGCTTTCTAAGGGTATAATCTAGTGTGTTATTTAGGTGCCTTATTAAAGCTATAAAGTGATTTTTAAAAAGTGAATACATATTTTAGTTTCAATAACCCATTTAAAAAATGCTTCCATAGCCCATTAAAAAACATACTTGAGAATAAGAATCGTAATTCTTATTAGGAAGAACATCATCTTAAGAGAAACTTCAGTATTCCCATGATGGATCACTTAGATTCTACTCACCAAGAATGACTTCTGTCCTAGATCTTACTGAGCCGTGTTTATACTGAGAGGTTAGGCTCTCAGTGAAATCTGCAGGCTCAAGCTGCAGTTGTTTATGCTGTACAGAGTCACATAGTGAACAAAAGAGGGGGATGTAAAATTATATTTTCTTACTTATAGAAAATAAGTCAGCCTTTAAAACTCTGGAGTATTTTTGAAAGGGAGTGAAACCCTCATACTCTATAGTGGGTCTAGTGAGAAATCAATAATGGTTCCCAGGAAAATGTAAGATATGCAATGTTCCCAAAGATGATGGTCTTTCTTGTATCTACCAGTTAGCCCCAAAGAAAATAGTATGTATATGATGGTGCTGTTTTTGAGGGTTGAGGATCATCTTTGGGAGACATCTAAGATACTTCCAGGTATATGATAGGCTTCTGAACAATGATACCCTTAAAATGACAGACAGGCTATCTCAGGAATCCCAAGATTTTTGGTCAAATTTGTAACCATATTATTATAGCTAGATTTTTTGCAGCATCCCATTTATTCTCAGCAGCAGCATAATAATCGCTTTTTCTGTTTGAGTTCATGGCTCCATTACAATAACTTCATAAGACATGTAGATGATTGAGAATAATGTTTATTTCAAACATTCAGCACTAGTTCTTCTTTTTGTTTTTCCTCCTAATTATCTTGGATTGCAATGGCTTCTTAACTTTCCCAAATGACATATACCACAAAGCATTCCACCCTAATTAACCCTTTGGTGATATAGAAAATATCTAGATATATACTCTAATATTCTATAATATTCAGCAAGAGAATCTATTCAAGATTGAAAGTTCAAAAGGAAAAAATACTCTCAGTCCAAGTAGGCAAACTTAAGATCACCTACTAGAGGATGTAAACTGCCATGATAGAGAAACAAACTCTGGGATAAATAGATGGTGTCAATTCTTTTCTAGAGGATGTACACTGCCATGATAGAGAAATGAGCTCTGGGATAAAGAGATGATGTCAATTTTTTCTCTCCTAGGATTAGCTGACTACTTTTGTATCTTTTTTTTGCTCAGGAATACTTAGGAAAATAATTTTATAAGAAACGTTACTTTAACCATATTTTTAAAATCTTTCAATACTGTTTCTTTTAAATTAATGCAGAGCACTGTATTTAATCCCTACCTGTTTATTTTTGCCATGGCTTTCATACTGATTTTCATGTCCTATTGTCATGCTTATGGAATTATCAATTAAATCATTTAAAAATGCCATAATTTTTCAGTTCTTTTTTTTTTTTTTTTTAGTTATAAGGAACATAAATAGCACAAGTATTAGAAAAATTAAGAAAATAAAATCTGTTTTAAGAAATCATTTAGTACCATAGAATTGAGCATACAGTATGATTATGCCACAGACTATATTCACATGCATATTCAAATTAATTCTTTTCTGAACTGCACTCTTGTAAGCCACATTCGATAGTCTATATGGGATAAGTACATAATACAATTGTATGCTTTAAAAATGTGTTATAGTTCAATTTTCTCACTGATTCCAAGTGATCTTTCTGCAAAAACTTCAAATAAGTTTTTTAAGAAAACTTTCCTTATAATGACATTTCTTGAAAGTATAATTTGTCTACCTTGTCCTGCTATTCATTCTTCAAAATATGAAGACATCATATCTAATTTCATTTGATATTCTTTATGTCATTTGTAATTACAGCACAGTGTTATCAGTGTGAGTACCCACTATTTGTTTCCTCACATATTTTTTTGCTTGTCTCACTTCTTCTGATTTAAGTAATCATGTTCACAACTTTTCTGATCTCGTCTCTTGGAGTCCTTCTTCATATTTTGTCATTCCCTTCACTCCCTTCCTTTTCTTAACTTCATGTCTATGATGTCTTGTGTGTTACTTCTTTGGCTCTATTGAACCACCTGAAATTATGCTTGAAGTCATTAATTTTGTAAGATGCCGGTAGGCCTAAGAGAGTGGCTTTTCTTTGTCACTAACGTGTTAAAACAAACAAACAAAAAAGATGGTTTTAGTTCGCTAGGGCTACCGTAGCAAAGACTCTGTGGCTTAAACCACAGACATTTATTTTCTCACAGTTCCAGAGGCTGGAAGTGCAAGATCAAGTTGTCAACAGGGTTGTTTCTTCTGAAGCCTCTCTGCTTGGCTTGCAGATGGCAGTTTTCCTTCTGTGTCTTCACAGGGCTTTCCCTCTGTATATCTGTGTGCTAATCTCCTCTTTTCATAAGGATACGAGTCACATTAGATTAGGGTTCATGCATATGGCCTCATTTTACCTTAATTACATCCTTAAAGCTCCTACTTCCAAATGAAGTCACATTCTGACGCACTGGGGTTAGGACTTCAATATAAGAATTGGAGGAGGAACACAACTCAACCCATAACAATGACATAGCAGAAAACTTCTTTTCGCAATTGTTCATTTTTTTGAATAACTTCTAATTGAAACCCAGTGTCCTCGTGAGCTTGCCCTCTGGCTGCCCAAGGGATCTTTCTACCACCTCATTTATGTATGCCATTTCAGAATATGTACTATGTTTAGAACTTTACCAAAAGTACACACATTTTCATCAAAAATTACTCAGCTTGTTATATGTTTCTCATATTCCTAATCTATGGAAAAAAGCCAAAAAAAGTCTAATCTTCCAAATGAAATTATAAAGGCTAAAATGATAAGCTGTTACACATTCTGTTTAATGTATTTCCATTTATACAAGAATCCTCTGAAAATGCAACATATTTAATAATAGAAACTAGAAAAATGGCAGATATTTCTGGTGCAGGATAAAGCTTCTGAGGACATACGTGAGATTAGATGAGTTTTGGATACCTTGAAGTTATGTCACATGTGTGTTCTCTTATTATGTATTTCTGTGTCATTGTCTCTACAGTCATTTAAGATGATCTTCATTATTTATTTAAAAAAATCTCATTTGCTTGTTGTTTCACAAGTATTTTGTAAAAAACATGAACTTTTAGTTGAAACTTCAGTGAGCCTATATTCTTGATGGATGTAGAATGACAGTGAACAGTTTCATTAAAAATATGATATTTATCATTGAGCTAAATTAAGTAAAATCACCACTGAATAAGCACCTATCATGTGCAAAACAATATGCTTGTGCCATGTGAGTCTAAATGATCATGTTAATTGGGTAAAAAGAGACTTCACGGTATGCCTCAGAGTCATGAGTTTTCTACCAAAATCCTTTGGACTGTATTTTCCAAATGAAAGAAGACATGGAATGGAAAGCACATGGCTTTCCAGGCATGACAATCAGTATGGAAGAGGCATTTTTAGCTCCAAATGTTGAAATTTTTGGAATATTTTAATGCTTGATGAGAATTACCTGAAATCTGGCACATATGGTAAGCATCATATCTACCCAAGTACTTTTCCTTTCCATCTTCGCCCTGTGTAATTTTCAAAATGTGTCGGGTTAAGGTGAGAATTACATAAGCATCTGGACCTTGCTCTCCCTATAGATGGAACAAAAGGTGTGAAATAGGGAACACTTCTGTATGCTAGTGTGTTTACAAATCACTTTGGGTTTTCCCCATGACTCACGCACAAAGTGATTGAAGGGTGATGATGTTTACAAATTAGTATTTCCTTTTCTGTGAAGCTTCAGGCTTGAGGCTTCAGTATCTTCGGCAAGAAAGTCCAACAGCTGCTGCCTTGCTGATGAGCTACAGGACTCAGAGACAGGCAGATATAAAGAGATGTAAAGACAAGGGCAGATGGCCAGAGTAGATGAATGAATGCTGACTTATCCTTCATGGTGCAATCCCCAGGCCTCGTTGGTAGCAAGTTCTTATAACACCTCTTTTGCACCAAATACATCATATCAAATTGTTTTCCATGAGAAGCATCCCTAAACAGAGTGCTCTCCCTTTAGTCAAAAGCTGATAATGTGTTTTTAAAAGTGAAATAGCCTCTGTTGGAGATTCGAATTGCTGTTTCAAAGCTGGAAAGTGCAGTATGTGTTAAAATAACTTTGTTGATTTTCTTCACAAAGAAATTAGTAAGATTCCACTTAGGCAAATTGTTCAAATCCGACAGACAAAACAGTTGTGTCACAATGAAACAGCAAAGCAACTGAAAATTGAAAAAAAAATTGGAAAAATTTCATTCCAGGTATCATGTACACTTACAAATCTATCAGCAGTTGATTTTTTGTTTTGTTTTTTTTTTTTTTTTTGAGTCAGAGTCTCACCCTGTTGCCCAGGCTAGAGTGCAGTGGGCAGTGGTGCGATCTCGGCTCACTGCAACCTCCGCCTCCTGGGTTCAAGCGATTCTCCTGCCTCAGCCTCCCAAGTAGCTGGGATTACAAGTGCCCACCACCACGCCTGGCTAATTTTTTCTATTTCTAGTAAAGACAAAGTTCTACCGTGTTAGCCAGAATGGTCTGTATCTTCCGACTTCATGATCCACCTGCCTGGGCGTCCCAAAGTTCTGGTATTTTTACATTGTGGGCACACAGAAATATCCCGTAAAACTTTGCCTACACCCATGTCTATACTATAAAAGGTACGATAATAATTGAAAGCAATAATCTAGATATTTTATCCATCGTAGTAGCATATGGATGCGACATTAATAGCTTGTACGTTACATAGCCGGATTTATATAATTCCATTTAGCCAGGAACATTGATTGTAAATTCAGTCTTTTAATTGGTCTTGGATATGAAACACTGTTATATATTATTTTTAAAACTCAAAAATAATTATGTTGTTGAGAAACATTACATTATCTATTCTTAAAGAAAGTAGACAAGAACCTGGCTATCTTAAAAAAAGTCCTACCCTTTGTCAATGTAAAACTATAACACAGTTGTCTCAGCTGCTACTTGGCGTTCAAACCAGACCCTTAAGCTGCCAGACATGTTTTTAATCCCACCCTCTCCTGTTTTTCCCAAGTAGTTTACAGTTACAGTGTGGCACCCATAAGCTGCATCTCTCAAGGGATCTCTCAAGGAAACGTCCAACTGACAGCAGCAGGAACAGTCAATCCTGCATCAGTTCAGGTCTTTCTATGAAGATTGTACTCACAAGTCGATATGCATCCAGCCATCTAACTCAGCGGAATCCTCAAAGACCAATTTATATTTCATATTTGCTCCTCCAAGGCATTCCTCCAGGGCAGAAATATTCCAAAATCAACAATCCAGAAAACTTAAAGCTTCACCAAGTTTGCAGCAATATGCATGGCAATAAATTGTGCTTTTTTCCCCCAACAGTAATGATAAAATGTTCATTTCAGTACTTTAAATGTTTTGCAAAGATTTCAAATTGTCAGTGTTAGCTACATGTGGATAGTGGCTTCCACCTATATAAATGGTGATGGCATGCTCTTTTATGTCCATTTAATCAAACTTTGTGTGTGTGTGTGTGTCTGTAGCAGTAAACACAAATGTCTGAGGCACAAAAACAATTGTAAATACCTGCTATGCTGTGTTGAATGATAAAATGACAAGCAACTTGTCTTTGAGATCTATATTAACGGACATTTTATAAGAAGGCAAAGTTAATGTGCCCCTGGAGCTACTATTTAAACGACTTTAACTTTATGGTCTTTTAATGTGGGACCCCTCAGCCTGGAAATGAGGTGGATTTTCCATCCTCTGACTCAAATCTGCTCAGCGGGGTAGCTTTCCTGCTATCCTCCCAGCAGCTGTTAGTAGCAAGAGAAACAGTGTACTGCAATAAAATTGATTGCTTCAACCTCCACTGTTCTACAGCTCTCAGACAGCTCCACTTTTGGTTGGGTCTCTTAACACCTGCTCCCCAAAGCACCAGATCTTATCTCCAATTGGTCTAAATGCAAATTCCAAAAAGAGAATGGCTGCTCAGAAAAACCAGAAGGCGGTTCTGTGAGAATTGTGAGGAATTGAGTGCCTGTTATTGCTGAGATCTTCGTGAAGATAACAGGAAAGGTCTGCCAAGGCAGGGGTTTTATTGTGATTAAGATCTTAGTTCTAAATCAAGACATGGCAACCTGTATCCCTAAATCATTCCTGTGTAGACACTGGGGATAAGGACAATGTGCATTAAGTGAATTTCCAGCAGTATTGAGCCTTACAGATTCCCCGGGTCTTCCTGGAAGACACACATGTGGATAAGTAACACCTATTTGATATTTCCTTTCGGATTCCTGAGGATCAGTTGTCAGTCCTATTGAAATGTTCATTCTCAGTATAAGACAGGAGCTGGTATTATCATGACTTGGTAACACAAGGAAACAGTTCAGCCTTAGGTGTCAAGGGTGATTCCGGTGATGGCAATATTGTTAATCTTAATTTGAAATTGCCACAGTACTTCATTTGAGCAATTTTTAAATGTCACTATGACTTTAAACTTGGGTTTCTGGTTGTATCTTATTCCAATTTAGTACTGAGATAATATTCAAATCAACTTTCAGGGAACTTTTCCTAATGACATGCTCTGAATTATTAATTCTATCATAACACATTTCATAACACATTCTATCATAACCCATTCCGTAACACATTCTATCATAACACATTCCATAACACATTCTATCATAACACATTGCTGTATGATGCTTGAAGACATGTAAGGAAGGGGATTTGCACAAACATTTTATTTTTGTGTTTGACTCACAATTTGGAGTATTACAAAATTTGGAAAACTAGGTAAATATAGTCATCATTTGTGACTATAAAAGTATTTTACCAATAACTTGGATATTTGAAACAACTTATCCCTCCCCATGCCCTTTTAGTAAAAAATAGTTTTCAGTTTTTCTTTTAAAAACCCTCCAAGTTTGAAGTTGAAACAACTTATCCTAGAAAAAATTATCATGCAATATGCAGTAGTTGACCAAGCCAAATAACATTAGTGAAATAAGTAGTGGAAGAAATATGTATCTATGTTAGAAAGAAACATGAAGTTTATTTTTTTCCTCTAAGAGTTATCCGCCCTAGCACATTACAAAACTTTTGCCACCCTGGAATAAACAAAAAATCCTATGAGGATTTAGATGGAAAAAATATAGAAAGCGGATTTAACTGGGGTTGTTAATGTTACTCTTAGGATATTCTGTTTGGGAGTTCCTTGCACAGAACAGTGGGATTTCTGAGAAGACACTTTGACCATTGACAGAATTATGTCACTCCCAAGACTCTCCACTTTAGGAAGCCATTATTTGCCTCCCAGTTTTTGCCTTAATAGTTACTCACAGGTTTGCTTGCTCCAGATAATTTGACATTAAATTTACTGAAATATTTACATTAAAAGGTCAATATGCTGATATATTCAAACATAGAATGTTAAGATACAGACCATTCTTTATGTACTTAAATATGATATCAAGACAGTTTCTGTAAAAAGACCACAGGTACAAAGAAATTCTGCGTCAAAGTCAGAACAAGAATATTCAGAAGTATGGAAATAAAAAAATACCTTATTTGTAAGTGAAAAGTTAGTTATCTGATTTCTGGAAATAGATATCCCTATTGTAGAATCTAATTGAAAAACCAAAAAATGAAATAAGAGAACTTGACTGATTTAAGTCTATCTAAGCAAAAATGAACTAGATTTATTATTCTAACCTGCCAATCTGGATGAGAAAGAAATCATAGGAGAGTGGATTGATGTAAAGATATTGGTGAGCTGAAATGGGCAGTGAGTTTGGGGGGGCGTTGGGTTTGTCAAAAGAAAGGAGTTCTGTTTCTGATAATGTTTCCAGAATTTATCACATGTCAGTTCATGTTTACTTCTGGACATCAAAGGACGTGATCGTTTGTCAAGGTCTGTAAGGGAAGGTATTCGTAATAGTTATTTATTGATGCAGAACAAATTATCCCCATACTTGGGAGTTTAAAACATCAAACATTATTCTCTCATATTTCTATGAGTAAAAAATTTGAAGGCAGCTTAGCTGGATGGTTCTGGCTGAGGGTCAAGCCATGATGTTGGCTGGAGTTACTGGCATCTTCAAAACTTCACTGGAGCTGTAGCTATAGGATCCACTTACTGGATGGTTCAATTACGTGACTCTAGCAGAAGGCATGGATTCCTTGATGATTTTTGAAAAGAAGCATCCTTTCCTGTCCACATGGACCACTACATGGAGTTGTTCAAGCAACATGAGTGTTCTGATGACATGGTATCTATTAATAGCTTTCACCATAGCAAGTGATCCCAGAGAGAGTGAAGAGACAGATGCAAGGCCCTGCATGACCTCCTATTGAAGGTTACACACCATCGCCTCTACATAGTCTATTTGATAGAAGCAAGCCACTACATCCACCCAACGTTCAAGCGGAGGGCAATGGAGCTCCATCTCTTAAAGGGAAGCATGTCAAAGAATTAGTAGATATATTTTAAAACTACCACTCTCATTTCATGTCATTTTACTGTATGAATATTTTTATATGATATTCTGTTGTATCTTGATGTATTTTTTAACATCTTCAGGCATTGTTTTTATCTTCAGGCATTGTTCCTAAAGTTCAGACAAAATGCTACCTTCAAATGACCTGAAAAAGCACATTTTTGTAATGAAAGCTATCTTATCTAGGGAAATGAAATTCCTGATTAAAATATTAAAATGTCAAAGAAAGTTAACATTTAAAAACATTTCAAGTAATGTATCTGATTACTGGATGCATACACTGTGTAAACCAAGGAATACTGATTGTGAATGCTTAGAAAAATGTCAGTCTTCTGTAAAAAACTGTGGACGATGTATCTTCTATAGAACATCTAAACAAATGTGCACATTAGTCTCTACATACTGTTGCTTGATAAACTGCATTAGATTGAATTAATTAGTTAATTTAAGTAATTACCTCTCAGACTCCATCCTCCCCTCTTATTCTTCTGAGGGAGGGAAAGAATGATCATCAATACCAAGTGTCAGTTGCAGCAACACAACACACAGAGCTGGCTTCGTGCTTAGGAGACAACGCTGCTCCCCTTTCCCATAGTTTCTGGTGTTCTACATGTTCAGAGAAACTTCTAGTAACAAAGCATAAAAGTGATCCCTGAAAGAATAGTCTTGATAAATGATATGGTTTGGTTCTGTCCCCCCTACAAATCTCATCTTGAATTGTAGTTCCCATAATTCCTACACATCGTGAGAGGGACTGGGTGGAGATAACTAAATCATGGGGCTGGTTTCCTCCATCCTGTTCTCGTGATAGTGAGTAAATTCTCACAAGGTCCGATGATTTTACAAGGAACTTCCCCCTTCGCTCAGCTCTCGTTCTTCTTCCTGCCACCATGTGAAGAAGGATGTGTTGGTTTCCCCTGCTGCCGTGACTGTAAGTTTCCTGAGGCTTGCCCAGCCATGCTGAGCTGTGAGTTAATTAAACCTCTTTCCTCTATAAATTACCCAGTCTCAGGTATGTCCTTATAGCAGCATAAGAACAGACTAATGCAATAAATTATATTTTAAAGTTGAAATTGATGTTTGAGTATAACTGCCTCAGAAAGGCGCATAACCTATTGTGCTAAGGGTGCAATCCTGCATAAAGTCACTCAGTGTACTAGTGTCCCAAAGCATTAAACTGAAGAATTTCACAAGTCTTTTCTCATTCATTTAAAGGATAGCAATTAATACTTTTCTTACATTTCTTGTTTCATTCTGATTCTTTCTTAAAGATAGTAGATTTTAACATCATTTGTTGACATTTAGCAATGAATGAAGTATGTCCTCCAGCATTTTAGGACTATTAACTGCTATTTAAATGATAATGCATTTAGAGGCATAATTAGTAAGCATTTTTTTGCAATATTTTAATTTGGCATGTTAAGTTTTTTAAAATAACAAATTTCCATATGTAAATGGTTTCTATATGTAGCTGAATAATCTCAGCAATCTTACACAGGCCAGAATTTTTTTTCATTTTTTTTATAACTACGCAAGAATCAAAATTATATTTGATTAAAAAATTAACAGAAACGACTTGATTGCAACAGTTTTTAAGATCACAAAATATATTTGTTGATTCAGTTTTTTGAAATGGGGAGAAAATTAGAAAAGGAGAACAAAGAGAATGGTGGTAAAAATATGGAATTTTTAAATTTTTTTATTTTTAGAGATAAGATATTACTCAGGGCTGGGCGCAGTGACTCACGCCTGTAATCTTAGCACTCTGGGAGGCCGAGGCAGGCAGATCACCTGAGGTTGGGAGTTCGAGACCAGTCTGACCGACATGGAGAAACCCTGTCTCTACTAAAAATACAAAATTAGCCGGGCGTGGTGGCGCATACCTGTAATCCCAGCTACTCGGGAGGCTGAGGTAGGAGAATAGCTTGAACCTGGGAGGTGGAGGTTGCAGGGAGCTGTGATGGCACCATTGCACTCCAACCTGGGCAACAGGAGCGAAACTCTGTCTAAAAATTAAATTAATAAATAAAATAAAATTACTCTGTCATTATACTATAATAATAATACTAATAAAAATAAAACTTGTACAATTATAGTTTGGGACTTCAAGGTGTCCCTCTCAGCTACTGATAAAAATATTAGACAGAAAATTTAGCAAAGATAAAGCAAATCCGAACACCTTTCAGAAAATAGGATCTAATTGACATATATAAAAATGTCCACCTGAAAACTGCAGAATATATACATATTTATTTCAAGCACCCATGGGACATTTGCCAAAATAACCTGGGCCATAAAACAAACCTCAACAAATTTAAAAGAACTGAAGTAATATAGAGTTTGTGTTCTGTGACCAAAAATCCATAACAGAAAGAAACCTGTAAAATGTCTAAACACATAAAAATTAAACTCCACATTTCTGAATACTTCCTGGATAAAATAAAAATTTAAAAATACACACATACAAATTAATAAAAACAAAAACACAATTTATCAAAATACATAATGTGCAGCCAAGGCACTGCTGAGAGGAAAACTTATAGCCCTAAATTCCTACATCAGAAAAGGGAAAACCTCTCAAATCAATTACCTAACTTTCTACTCTAGAAATCAGAAAAAGAAGAACAAAATTAATACAAAGAAAGCAGAAGAAAGGAAATCTTAAAGATGAAAGCAAAAACCAATGAAATTTACAACTGTAAAGAGCAGGGGAAAGCAATGAAACAGAAAGCAGAATCTGTAAAACAATCAATAACATTAAAATCTTTAGCAAGACTCAGAAATATGAAGCAATAATAAATATCAGGAATAAAATATAGGATATAATTACAAATCTTGCAGCTATTAAAAGATTAACAAGGAAATGCTATGGATAACTTTACACTAATTTAGACAACTTAGAAGAAATTGAATGAGATAACCAGCAATAAAAAGAACAAACTATTGATATATGCAACAGCTTGGATGAATCTTCAGAGAATTATGCTGAGTGAGAAAAGCCAATCTAAAAGATTATATACTTTATAATTCCATTTATATAACATTCTTGACATGACAAAATTTACAAATGGAAGACCCATTAGTGGTTGCCAGAAATGAGGGAAAGTGGGTTGTAAGTGGGTGTGGTTCTAACAGAGCAACAGGAGGGATCCTGTAATGATGAAACTGTTCAGTTTCTTGATTATCTAGTAATGAAACTGTTCAGTTTCTTGACTATGGTGGCGGCTACATGAATCTACACAGGTGACATAATGCACAGACTTAAATACCACACCCACAAATAAGTAAAGTGTATTTGGAGAAATCTAAGATCAGCAGATTATATCGACATCAATAACATGGTTGTGCTATTATACTAGAGTTTCAAAATGTTCCCATTAGGGAAAACTGGGGAAAGTGTACAGAGCACACTCGCAGTGTTATTATTTACAACAGCATATCAAGGTACAATTTTCTCAAAATTTCCGTAAAATGTACAGTTGCTGAAATTTTTAAATAGCCATTATCTTAAAAGGGCCATTTTACCTGTTTTTCTTCCTGATGAAAATCAGTCAAGATATTGCCAGGCATATTTTAAACCCTGTATAAGTTTTCTAATACTACTTAATAGGTTGCACAATAAATATTCATTCTTTCACTTTTCTATTGCAGGACACAACATGTCATTCAAACTTACTATTTTCCAATAATTAAAGCACCCATGTACATTTATTTAGACAGTTTTTTTTAAACATGAGGAATCAGTCACACTTAATTTTTTACCTCTCAAAATATTCTTTCATCAGGAAATCATAAAAAGTGAGGTTTGTTTACCAAAGTGCCAGCTCAGTAGGAGCACAGATAACTTATGTAGGTGATGGTGGAGCCGAGAGAAAAAGAAATGCAGATTTCTTCCTGTATTGTAAATGTAAAATGTAGTCGGGTGCCAAATGTCTCTTTCCTCTCCTTTTTCCTAGACCCTGGAATCTGTGCTGACTGAGCCCATCTGGGAAGGCACAAAAACCAGATGGCCATTGTGAACGGCTGGGGAGGCCCCACGGCAGTGACAGCTAGTCCCAGAAAAGAAATCTCTTTGGGACACAATGAATACAGGCCTAATTTATATTTTAGGGCTTTAGAAGGAGATTAGGGTCAACAGTGGCATGATTCTAAACAGCAGTTGAGAAGGCTTTTTTTTTTTTTTTTCATCTTTACACCAGAGAAGCTGAATTGTAAGTTTGAAGAGCTCCTGAAGTGTGAAAATATGCCCTCAAAGAAAGGGAGGCTGAATAATTGTATGGCTGTGCAGATTACAAACAGTATGTAAAAGGATTGTGGTTAAAGAGCTTCATCAAAGCAATGCCCTCTGCAATTGGGTATTGTCACAGGGATTATGACTTTAGGAGGGATATAACCAGCAGGGGATAAAGGAATGGCCTCCCTCCTGTTTTTTATGCCAAAGCATTTGAACAATTGATAACAAGGGATTAGAGACCAAAAACTATATTGTGGTCTTGTTCTATTAAGATTGGTGTCAAGGTTGAAGAGACATGGTTCATGGACTTGGGAAGCCTTAGTGCACTTGTTATAGGACATCTACAGACCTCATGTGTCTCCAGTCCTAGTAAAATGCCATGATGACAAAAATTAGTCCTGGTCTAAGAGAAACAGCAAATCAGATACAGATACTCATCTGGCGTTTCAGACTTGGATGTTAATCCCTTCTTCATCTTTTCTTTATTAGATGGCATATATTGGATTTACTTATTTCACTGAAGATCCCTTTTCCCGTGGGAGATGTCTCAGAAACACTGATGAAGGATTCTGAAACAATCAACTGAAGCTCAATCAACACCAATCTAAATGAAAATTGCAATTAATATTTATCATATTTTTCCATGCCTAGTGACTTTAATTATCATTCAACCATATTTTGCTATTACAGTTGCCTCAGGTAGTCAGTTTGTGACTTAATCTATCATGACAATTAATTACTTATCCATTTATTAATTTGACAACACCACGTTGAGGATCTATATGTGCCAGGTGCAATGGGATGCAAAGATAAACAATCTTCCTACCTTCAAGCAACTCATTGTCTAATAGATTGGATAGAAATATTAAAATTTCTACAAGGTGTTAAATGCAATAATAAAGATACATATAGATATAATGATACCACAAATGAAGGTGATTAAAGTGAGTTTGGGGGCCTTCATTGATTTCTTGGTGCTTTTCCTGAGCTACACAAGTTAAGTAGCAAATAGGGTAGAAAGGCATTCCAGGTAGAGGCGGCAGCTGATAAGCAAATACAAGAAAATGAAAAACAGCATGGTGTGTGCAAGAAACTGCCTGCATTTTGTTGTTAGTAAGTAAAGTCTACATGAGGAGAGATAAAGCTTGAGATGCAGGCAGGGTCTAGATTATGAAGGGCCTGGTTTATCTGATGAGGAGTTTGAGGCTCATTACATTGAAGGGGAACCTTCAAAATACTTTGGGGTTATAGGTGCAAAACTAGATTTCCATTTATATTAGACTTCTCTGGCAGCTTTTGGTCGGTGGATTTGAAAATTACGATATTTGAAGAAGGAAATTCAGTTAGACGGCGGTTTTAGCATTTTAGTTGAAAGATGAGGCTACTGAAAATAGGACACTATTAGTGAGTACGGCAGACAGACCCTAAGGAGATG
Source organism: Theropithecus gelada (assembly GCF_003255815.1). Lineage (NCBI taxonomy): Eukaryota > Metazoa > Chordata > Mammalia > Primates > Cercopithecidae > Theropithecus > Theropithecus gelada. The sequence continues at coordinate 14,023,783 of NC_037669.1, read as the reverse complement.
CACAAAGAGTCACACCCATGTAATTTTTTCTCCCCTTGAGTGTGGACAGACGATCTAAACAGAAGAAATAAATACAACATGGTAACGGTGATGAACTATCATTCCTTTGATTATGTATTTACATAAGGCTCATATTAGTAGACTGGGGTGAGAAACTCCCACGTACTGGCTTTGAACTAGTAATCTGACATATTGTAAGAGGTCCTGAGAGAAGCCCTTGAGGAAAAAAAAAAAAAACCTCCCAGTGTCCTCTAGCAGATGGGAAAGCCTTCTGGCTGACAGACAGCAAGAAAACAGGAACCTTAGACACAAAACTGCAAGAAACTAAATTTTGCCAACAACCGTGTAAACTTGGAAGTGGAGCCTGAGCTCAGGAAAGGAACACAGCTTGGCCAACCCTTGATTGCAGCCTTGTGAGACCCTGAGCAGAGAACCCAGTGAAGCTGTGCCTGGGCTCCTGCCCACTGAAATTGTGAGGTAACAAATGTGTGGCATTTAAAAACTTGTTACTAAATGTGTGTTAATTTGCGAACACACAATAGAAAAAATATAAACAGATAAGAAGGAATGGATTCAGGAATGGTTTTGGAAAAAAATGTTCCAGACCTTGGTGGTTGACTAGATGTGGAGAATGAGTGAGAGGGAGGAATCGGGGGCAGTACAGCAGCTGACGCCTATCTGTATCTCTTTAGCACGCACCTCCTCAGGGTCCAAGGCTACTTGTTGGAACCCCTGTAACCTTGTGTGACAGCTCTTGTTTGTTCGTTTTTTCCTGGCTGATGGAGAACACTTTGCTGGTATAAAGGGCAAATCAGAAGTTCCAGAGATAATGTGTCTGGACACTGGACCCCTCAAAATGATGGAGGGAGATCAGGTAGATAAATATCTAGTTTCCTTGCCCATGTGTTGGAATAGCTCTGAGTCTTGTTCTATCCCATCTCTCAGACTTCCTCAGGGGCTAAAACTCCTGTGGGATAAAGCTGTTGTTGCCCACAGTGGTAACTTGCTTAATAAGGAACATTCTACTCCTGCTTTCTCTACCTTATTTCACTCCCCATTTCTCTATTGATATTTCCTGGGATCACCTCCCAAATAAACTACTTTCTTTTTTACTGCTTCAGGGGGCAACTCACACTAAAACAGTTAACTTTCAGGTTTTAAGTTTGAACCGTATAATATTTTCATGTTATCTTATAGGATAAGCATCATCAAATACTGGCAGTTCAATATGGTTATATAAATAATTCAAATAGACAGTAGAAATTAAACATGTTTAGGGGTCGAGACTGAGTCCAGTTTTAGATAAATTCACCTGATGACCTCTGGGATTTTCAGGTGAAGAATTTCAAAGGACTCTACTTATCAGAATCAGGAAGTAGATGATACACACGAGAAGATTTCATGGAAAATGATTTAATAAATGAGCTATTTCCAGAGATGTTGGCAGGGTTCAGGGAACCAGCAACAAACGACAAAGGAGCCAGAGATGAGTAACAGTACAAGGCTGTTTTTATCCCTAGGCCTTAGTGGGCAAGGGAATGAACAGTGCTTCATGAACTGGACGAGAACTGGTGTCACCCAAGAGGGGAAGCCAGAGGGAAGACGTGGTCATCGTAAGATGCAGTCCCTGCCAGAATCTCAGGCAATCAGGCAAAAGAGGAGATGAATCCTCCAATCTCATCCTCTTTTTACCCTCTGAATTTCTGCTGGCGTCTTTCATTGACTGAACCTAAGTCTATGGCAGAGAATCTCAGTAATGAAATTTTTGCTCATTCTCCTAGCCTGGGCAAAAACAGGATCACAAAGAAGCAGAAAGTGGTACTGGGTGAATTGGGCAAATGGAAAGCAACACAAATTATGAAAACTTAGTTGAGATCACTCATCTAGTGATACGAATTTGGGAACCATTCACATGGGTGGGAAAAGTTCCCTACTGAATGAATTGCACTTAGAATGCAGAGGCCTCGAAAGATTTTCAGTTATTATATTAGTTACCTCTTGCTTTATAACAAATTACTTCTGACATTAGCAGCTTAAAGCATGTATTATCTCACACATTTTCTGAGGGTCAGAAATCCAGGGGTTGTTTAGCTCAGCAGTGCTGGCTGTGAGTACCACACGAGTTTGCAGAGCCGGCTATTCCCTGGGTCTGCAGTCACTTATGACTCCAATGGTAGAGGATCCACTTCCAAGATGGTTATTTATTGGAGTCCTCACCATGTGGACCTCAATTACATGGTTATTTATTGGAGTCCTCACTGTGTGGACTTCTCCATGGGCTGTTTCAGTGTTCTTACAGCATAAAAGCGGAGTCCCACAAAGCAAGTGTTCTGAGCAGGAGAGACAGCCAGCAAGCGTCCTCCTCAGGATGGAGATTGTATAACTGAATCTCAGCAGGGACATGCCACCACTTTTGCCCTATTTCATTCATCAGAAGTATGTCCCTAATCCAGCCCATACTCAAGTAGGTGAAAATTAGATTTTACCTCTTGAAGGAGAGAGTTTGAAAGAATTCGTGGACATAATTTTAAAACCACTATATTGCTATTACAACAAAAAATGAAAAAAAAAAAAGTTTTCCTCTCAGTTCACTGGAGAGTTGTGAACATATTAAATTATAAAGGAACTAAGTTCCAGAGAAACAATGCCATCTCTTCTTTCTTTTCTTTTTTCTTTCCTTCCTTCCTTCCTTCCTTCCTTCCTTCCTTCCTTCCTTCCTTCCTTCCTTCCTTCCTTCCTTCTTTCTTCCTTTCTTCCTTTCTTCCTTTCTTCCTTTCTTCCTTTCTTCCTTTCTTCCTTTCTTCCTTTCTTCCTTTCTTTCTTTCTTTCTTTCTTTCTTTCTTTCTTTCTTTCTTTCTTTCTTTCTTTCTTTCTCTCTCTCTCTCTCTCTTTCTTTCTTTCTTTTCTTCCTTCCTTCCTTCCTTCCTTTTTTTTTTTTTATAGAGTCTCGCTCTTGTCACCCAAGCTGGAGTGCACTGGTGCAGTCTCAGCTCAGTGTAACCTCAGCCTCCCGGGTTCAAGCGATTCTCCTGCCTCAGCCTCCCGAGTAGCTGGGATGGAAAGTGCCTGCCTCCACACCTGGCTAATTTTTTTTTTTCACTAGACATGGGGTTTCACCATGTTGGCCAGGCTGGTCTCAAACTCCTGACCTCAGATAATCTGCCTGCTTCGGCCTTCCAAAGTGCAGGGATTACAGGCATAAGCTATGGCGCCCGGCCGAAATGATGTCATCTCAAATGGTGGGCTGGAGTATGCTTTCATGCCTGGAGTCAGTTGTTGAACTTGGAGTGGGGATAATGCCATCATTTTGTCTTAAAAGCTTTGTCATTTTTCTTTTAATTGTTGATTAATCATAGAGAGCCTGTCAATTATGCCTCTTGAATGAATCAAGTCAGTTCAGCAGCAGCCACCCAATTCTCAGTCCTTATATTTACAATTTCCCTGTTTCCTTTCTAGTATTTTAAATACTGTAGCAGCCAGCGGGGCCCCTTCTATCAGCATGCCATTCAAGCTCACCACCAGTGAAAATTTTAAGCATTATACTACCACAGGATGCAACGAGCTGTGCACATTCCACAAACTACAAGTGTTATAATTCTTGTAACACTTATAATTCAGAGTAGCATCACCTGAGATGGGCATGGTGACCAGGGCTTCAGACTCTTCCAAGACAAAGGTTTAGGTCATCTCACCAAAAAATTGACCCAGACCAGGTTTGGTGCTAGCTGTAGAAAGGAGAATCTAGAATGAATGATAGAGAAAGGGGATGACTGAGTATCAGTTACAGCTTCAAGATCAACTGCAGCAACACATCTTGAAGAAGCTATCCCAAATGGGGCAAATTATTAGGAAAAACAAGTGAACATAAATGGCACAAAGGATGGGCTGTAGGGGACACCTTTCCAAGTAGCGTCCCCATCCCCCAGCTGCTAGGATTGTCAACTGCTGATGGCTCACAGAAGTACCTTTTATGGGAATTTCACTGGGCCACCAAGAACAGACTGACCCAATGTTGTATCTCTCACCAGAGGTGATTCTCAGCTAGTAACTGGCTGAAGCAGAGATTCGAAGTCTCAGCCATCTAGCCTCAATTTGAGACAACTCTGAAGGGTTATTCTATCTCCATATAAGATCAGCTGATGTCCTGGATGCAGCTGTATCATAAGTCAGCCTCTCTCTGCGTCCATTTTGCTTTCATCAACTTCCTTATAGGTGTATCCCCCAAGAGTGCTCCCCAGTAAATCTTCGGCATGCAACTCTTTCTCCATATCTGTTTCCAGAGGTCTCAATCTAAGATGCAGTATATGAAGATAAAAGAAAGAAAACATTATTATTAATCAGAAACAATTTCTACATTTTCAAACACATTGATAAGTCAAATTCTTATCCATTAAGTTGTCACTGGAGAAATCTGAATGATTCAAGTGTCATTGTGCTATCTGCACATATTTCTTAATCATTTCTTCATTGTAAATGGGAGATATATACCTTCTTATAAAATTATTATTGGAAATAGATTTGGATTTAAAAATAATAATCTCATCTTGAGTTTTGTTTTATAACCAACTGTTCTTTCCAAATGCTGCCCAGATGACCATGCGTGATCTCAGGCCCTTCACAGATACTTTGCTGTGAATTCACAGGTCAGCATAAGGATTCCACAACCCTTCAAGGACTTACAGGCCAGTCCACTTTGTAGCAGTCACTCTTCAGAAACTGGATTTTTCTAAGTCCAGATGTTTCTTCCACCTCTGAGTCATTTATTCATATAGGGATTGTTAGTGACTCTTCTCTGATGCCTTCATTCCTTTTTGTCCTTTAATTTCTAGGCTCCTTTTGTAATTAATGTCTAATTCTATAATAAATTCTTTATTTTGAAATACTTATAGTGGTTTTGCATATTTGATAGAGCCCTGACCAATTTAAATGTCTTTAAATTGCACAACATGTCTAGTTTTTTTTTTTCTTTTCACTTTTTTTTTAAAAACAATCTATGTAATTTGACACTTTATAAATCCTTTTAAACAGAGGCTTTACATCTTTCTCAAATTCAGGATTTTAAAATAGATTTTACTTGAGCTATTTCTCCCTTGTAAATTTATTCATTTATTTACTTTTCATCTTTTTCTGTTCTATTTAGACTCCACGAGACAGCATGTTTATTTGCATTTATTCTCTTATCCTTTAGGTCTCTTTATTTTCCATTTATGTTTTTTCATTTCCTTATCTCATATTGATATCTTATGGAAGAATCCCAATAAAGTTTCAGTGTATTGACTTATTCTTCAGCTATATCCATTCTTGTAGTCAATTTGCCTTTTGAATTATTTATTTCCTATCTGTTATATTTTATTATACAGTGCCTCTAGTTGTTTGTTTTTTCAAGATGTTTTGTCCTTGATTCATACTTTCAAGGTTCTCCCTTTTTTCTCTGATGATATTTAATATGCTTATTTTCTGTTTCAAGAATTTTTGTTCCTGATTCATGTTTCCAAGGTGCAACCTCGTTTGTCTGATACTATTTAATATACTTATTTAAGTTGATACCATTTGGCCTTTTATTCCATTTGGTGTGTTATATAACAGTCAGTTTGTCATTTTTGTCTTTGGATGACAAAAGCCAAAGCAGTGTATCCTTTGTGTGGTAAATCTATAGAAAACATAATTGGAAACTTTCAATACATTCTTATTAAATGGGTGGGATAAATAAAAGAAGAATACCATTATCACTACTACTATCAACGTAGTACGGGAGTTTGAAGCCTACAGCCAGTGCAATAAGATACAAAGCATGTGAAAAAATACTATATACATACGTATAGTAGAAAGACAAAACTGTCACTAGAGAGGATATAACCAACTACTTATAAAACCCAAAAAACCTACCAATATGCTCTTTTTATTAATACAAAAATATAGCAAGGGTGTGCATAATATCAACCTTCCTCTAGATAAGCTAAAACTAACTAGCAAATATAACAGAAAAGAAAAAATTTACAATAGCAATAAAAATATATAAAAAGTAGTAATTTACCTAATAAAAGAACAAGAACTTTATTAAAAACACATTTAAAAAAAAAAGATGTATAGGATTATTCGAAATCAGCAAAGAAATATAACATGTTTATGAAGAGGTTAACTTAACTGCTTCATAAAGGGGTCGTGAACATACACCACTGAAGCCATATGGTGCAGACACAATATTGAGTTTATTAGAGGAAAACTTACAACAGAGTAGTAGCAGAGCATATGCAATATCCAGTTATTATTCCGTGGCTTAGGTAGGTTATGTAGATAGCATGTGTGCACACTGGCTAATGATCCAACAGAGAGGAGCTTATTTTTGCTGGAATGTCGGACATACAACTGAGAGCACTCCAAGAGCAAGAACAAGCTCTGCACCCAGGCCTCATTACATACATGCATATATTACACTATGTACCTTAAGAAGAGTAGGGAACATCTAGTTTCTCTAAATATCAGGAAACATATCAGAAGATCTTCCAACCAAGAAGCAACCTTAAGAACTATGCATATGGATGACCAAAATCTGAATACAGGGGTCATGGGAATAGCCTTGCCTGCCAAGAATACTGACATCAGCCAAAGGCTGAGCCAATTTTCTGATAATCTACTTACAGAGGGAAGGAAAGATATCTCCAGGGCCATCCGCAGTTGCCTCTCACCATTAACATTATGAAAATCTATACTTTCCAATATTAATCTAAAGAAATTAGTGTAAAATTTTAAATAAAATTCCAGAAGGTTACTTTTAAGGATTCAACAAGTTATAGAATTTATATAATATTACCTATTTTTAAATTAAAGATAAGAGCCTAGATCCTAAATGATATGAAAATGTACTGTTGAAATACATAATAACAAAAATAATTTGGCACTGAGGCAGCCATAACATATAGACCATTGGAACAGACTAAAGCAGGTTCCTCAACCTCAGCACTATTGATATCTTGAGCCATATCATTTGTTGCTGTGGGGGTTGTGGGCTGTTATATGCATTGTAAGAACATTGGGTCTCCACCTACCAGATCTCTGATAGTATCTCAGCCCCTCATCTCCCATTTTTGACAAGCCAAAAGTTCTCCAGTTATTTCCAAATTTCCTCTGGGGGACAAAATTGACCCTGGTGGAGAACCACTGGGCTATAATGCTAAAAAATAAAGTCATGCGTTATCAGAGAATGATTTCATGAAACGAGCACTACAAACCAATGGGGAAAATGATTTATTGATGCCATTAAGAAAATCGGTTCACATATGGAGAAAAATAAGGCTAGATACTATGGTGGGCTGAATAATAGTTCACCAAAGTTGTTCACATCCCACTCCATAGACCTTGTAATTTTTATCTTACATTGCAGAAGGGGACTTTGCATATGTGATTAAGTTAATATCTTGAGATGGGAAGATTATCCTGAGTAGGTATGATATAATCACATGGTTCTTGTAAGAGAAAAAAATGATGAGAACATGGAAGCAGAGAGATCGGAAGATGCGATGCTTTTCGCTTTGAAGATGGAAAAAGGAGACATGAACCATGGAATGTAAGGTCTACCTCCCTAAAAGCTAGAAAAGGCAAGGAAATGGATTATCCTCTAGAGCCTCCACAGGGTGTATGGCCCTGATAATACCTTGGTTTCAGCAGAGTGATAGATTTCTCTCCTTCCAAACTGTAAGAGAATAAATTTCAATTGTCTTAAATCACTAGGTTTGTGGTAATTTGTTATAGCAACATTAGGAAACTGATGGCAATACCTACCTCTCACTATATATAGAGTGGAAAATGCTGAAAGGATTAAGACATCCACATAAAGTGAAAAATAAAATAAAGCTTGTAGCAGATATTTTTGGAAAATAAATCTTTGAACTTAGGCTGGGAAATGAATTTTAACTAAGAGTTCTAAAACAGAAAATCCTAAGCAAAACAAAATATATTTAATTACATCGAAATATTATTAAATAGACATTTTGTGGAGGAACGATTTACAAAGTCTGAACAGAGTTGAAGGGGTTAAAATATGTTATTCTGGCACATGGGCTATTTAAGTTAAAATAGCCAATGTAAAAACACTGGAAAAACTGGAGGTGCAAGAAGATCACTTTGACCATTGTGCTGTTTCTAAAACGCAGAAGATGAACTTGCCATGTGAAAGACACTCTCCCCTGTACTGGAAGGCAAGGCAACATCCTTATCTTCAAGGATGAGAAGTCAAGACCAAGAAAATAGTGTACAGACCTTGTTAGGATAACTGGTATCTTTTAAGCCTCCCCACATAATTTAGTCACATTTTCAAAGTTTACTATTCTTTGTCCAATCCCTATATGTATAGTTATTTGGGTCTTCATTTATTTATGAGGACTCCTGTGCTATGTAAAACTTACACTATGCTTTTCTCTTGTTAATCTGTGTTATGACTATTTAATTCTTGGAGCTGGACAGGACCCTAAAAAGGTGGAGGCGGAGATTTCCCACCCCTACGGAGTCAAGTGGCAAAAGTTAATAAAGCACTCGGGGCTAACAACGGTGACTAGCCTTCATCACCCATAGGCCTGAAGGTGCCCGAGCAAGCAATGGTTATCAGAAGCAACTTAAAACTGCAGCTGTGGCCTTGCAAAAGGATGCAGCTACTGCCAACTCATGATTGGGAAGGGAGGAATTTGGGAGAATACCTGTTTCCTTCCTGTTTTCTTCATCTCTCTCTTCTTGTGTTTTCCTGTCTCATGATGGTGTTTCCTGTTGTCTGAGGACACCTGGAAACCAGAGAGCTGGCGATGCTGGTTGAGGCAGTCCGTGAAGGCCAGCCTCATGGGTCACAGGCAGGTGTGGAAAATTGACAGTTGATCTGCAGGGTCATAAATAGAACATTAGCACAATCAATAGTATTATTTTATTCAAAAATATACCTTAGAAAAATAACACGAGTGGAAATTTTAAAAACTATTTCAAAGTCAAAAATGAGTAAGTGATGACCCCCCTAGAAATGGCAAAATAAGGAAACCTGAAAGCCTCTTGTCCATAAAAATAACACCGGTTAAAAAAAAAAAAAAGATCACTCAATTTCTTCAGAACTTTGGAAATAAAGGCTTGGAATAATGTGAGGAATATTTATTACAGATTGACTGAATTGCAGAAGGAGCAATAAGCAGGTATTTCACTTGCTGTACTCCTACCTCCTTCTCCCCAACTCTGCAGTGGCCTTGCAAATCAACAGTTTCACAATGTTAGTCATCATGAAAAACAGTTGCCAAGCAGCCACTGGAGACAGCAGAAGAAATGTAAAGCTTCCCTAAAAAGCCCATCCCCAGAGAATGGTCATTATGGGATCTATCTGGCAGTTCTCTGCAAATCCCTACTTGCATGGCTTGTTTTTATTTAATCTGATCAGAACTGACTCACTGTGAATGGCTTTCTCCCTGAGGCATTTGTGAAAACAATCATTGGCAATTTAATGTTTTCCTATTGGTACATCACATTTGTACATATTTATAAGGCCTTTTTTTTTTTTTTTTTTTTTTTTTTTTTTTAACGTCGAAGCTGCCTGAGGTGGTGATAAGTTTGGACCGACAAGAGGCTGACCAAACAGCTGAAAAGGAAACACTCTGGGCTGAGCCTAAAATAAAAGCTGGAAAGGAATTAAAAAAAGAAAGAAAGAAAATACTGGGAACTAAAAAAAACCATACAGGGGGTTTGAAAAGTTTCTAAAATAATCTTAGAAATTTAGAAGGCTACACACGTGTGCAGAGCTGTATGTATGCCTAAGAAAGACCTAAGACATTTTCTCTTCTTTGACTAATCTTGAAGTTCTGTGCAAGCAGGAAGTAAAGGCTAAAGGAGAATTGTAAACTGCCAGGCAGTTCACTTCAGGTATACCACAACACACAGACTAGCTCCTTGGTGAAATCTGGGAGGTTTATTGCTTTAAGGCGTTTAAACTTCAGTGGCTACATTTGACAAAAAGTTCACATAACAAAAAGAACAATTTTACAAAAGAAGCTCTGGAAAGCCTCTAAAGAAACAAACAGCAATGGCAGCAGCAACAAACAGCAACTCTACCACGGTGGAGGATGAGTACATTCTGTTATTTAAAGGTCTAGATTTCCACAAAGCATCACAAGACATGCAAGAAACAAGAAATTATGGCCCGTGTACAGGGCAGGGAGAAAACACAGTAGAAACTGTCCCTGAGAAAGCCTTGGAGTTAAACATTGGAGTTACCAGAAAAATGTTCATAACAGCTATTTTGAATGTGTTCAAAAAACTAAAGGGAACTATAGCTAAAGAACTAAAGGAATGTACAAAAATAATATTTCACCCAATAAAGAACCACCATGGCACGTGTATACCTATGTAACAATCCTGCACATTCTGCACATGTACCCCAGAACTTAAAGCATAATTTTTAAAAAGTGGGGTTATTATATTTTTATTGTAAAATACTTAATTGGCAAATTAAAATTTTATATGTTAAAAAAGAGTTTCAAGACAGAGATATAAATTATTTTAAAAAGCCACATACAAAAATCCTGGAGTCGAAATCTACTTTAACTGAAATGAAAATTTCACAAGAGGGTTCGACAGCAGATCTGAGCTAGTATAACAAAGAATAGGCAAACTTCAAGATAGGCTAATTGAAATTATCTGGTTTGAAGAATAGAAAGAAACAAGAATGAAGAAAAATGAGTAGAACCCTAGAGACCTGAGGAGCAGCTTGAGCTGGTTATGCTCCTCCACCAATGCCACTGCTCCTCTCCAGGTGTAGACTTCGGCACGGTTCTCTTTTTTTTCAGATTTTAGCAACCATTTTCTGCATTTATCTTTTTGAACCTAGAGGTCGAAAGAGCTCTGCTGCTTCTAACCCTGGGTACCAAAATAACCTTTGTGGTTTCCCTAAGCCCTATCCACATCTTTGAAAAATTGTTGATTTGTAAATATTCTCCTTCAAATTGTCTTAGTTGAGTAATAATTATACACGTTTATTACAGCAGACAAATGAAGACCACCTAATGGTGCTATTTAATTGAAAGACAACAATGAATTAGATATATTTAGAACAACGTTCCTCCTATACCTAACAAACATAGGGTTGAATGAAAAGAAAAGACATACAATAAAACTGTTAGTACCACAAACCTCTACTTTATGTACATGTAAAACTCATAGAATTCTACTACTTTTTCTTTCCTTTTTATTTTTATAAATAGAGATTGGGTGTCACTATGTTGTGCAGCTGGTCATGAACTCCTGGCCTCCAGAAATTTCACTTTAGGAGGCCATTTCGCCTCCTAAATTGCTGGGATTACAGGTGTGAGTCACTCTGCCCAGCCTACTTTTTCAAAGACATGTAGATACTCCATGACATACCATCATGGGTACTCATTGAAAAAAGAGGGCAGTGAAAATAATATCAAGAATGAAGGGAAGAATAAAATTATATGTATGAGGAAGCTTCATGGACAAATAGACTGTGTCATGAGCTAAGGAGTTTGACTAATTTTTGAACTCACTCATGGATGTCCAGAAAAAGGCAAATACACAAAAATAAAATCAGTCGGTTGAGTCAAGTAATCTCTGGAATCTTTTAGGTTTTGAAGTTCTTTTCAAATATAATTATGGATTTAAGATTTCTGAAGATGAAACTGGACAATCCCATTTTCTAAAATGGCAGATTGGTGATTAGTCTGCCTATGATTACACCCATTCAACACCAAAGTGAAGAATTCTGCCTAATAGAAGTTGTCATTTTGACCATTTAGGAGAGGATGAGCAATGAGGTTGTCGGTTGGATAGGAGCTTCCTATGGATCGAGTGTTAGAATAGAACTATGGGAGGTGGTAACTAGGAGACTTTTATGGACAGATTGAAGATCCAGATGGATTCATAGATGAAGTCAACCTCAAGAAGGGGCATTTCACATTTTTGCTCATGAATTAGCTATATATATATTTTAAAGCTGCACTATATTTTTCCTAATGCTACATATCAATGTATTGTTACATTAAATCACACCAAAGTGCACCTCAATTACAATAATCATGTTAAAATGATAGATACTTTTGTCTTTGAATGGTCCAAATTAACAAAAATGAGGGAAGCCATTGATCATTGTTGGAGAAGATAAAAAAAAGGGGTTAGGTTTGATTATCAGAATAAGAGAGGTTTTGAGAAGATAGGCAAGAAAGAAAAATGCCAGGTGTCACCCCATCTAGAGAGAAGTGATAACTATTTTGATTAACATTTCATGTGCCTGGCAATCAAACCCAAATAATTTAGATGTGGGCTGTGTAAGATTTACTTGACTTCATAAGTGTGGGAAGGGGATTTGGCAGAAAGATTCTAAAGATACAGAGCAGATAAGTTTTTAAAAGAAAACTATTTTGCTTATGACATTGATTTAACTTATTAAAGTAGAAATTGTTTTTAATGCCAGCTGTCTCTTCATTTGGAACTATTTTAAATTCTTATGTGAATGATGATGATTTATCTTTAATTATCACATCACTAACTTTTAAAAGCAGTTCTATAGTCTTAATTAATTGTTTTGAGTAGGCAAGCATATTCTAAGAAAACAGTAAACCAGAGGTCAGGCGCAGTGGCTCACGCCTGTAATCCCAGCACTTTGGGAGGTCAAGGTGGGTGGATCACCTGATTTCAGGAGTTCAGGACCAGCCTAGGCAACATGGTGAAACCCTGTCTCTACTAAAGATACAAAAAATTAACTGAGTGCAGTGGCTTGCACCTGTAATCCCAGCTACTCGGGAGGCTGAGGCAGGAGAATTGCTTGAACCCAGGAGGCGGAGGTTGCAGTGATCCAAGATTGTGCCAGTGCACCCCAGCCTGGGTGACAGAGTGAGATTCTGTCTTAAAAAAAAAAAAAAAAAGGAAAAGAAAAGAAAAGAAAACAATAAACCACAAGTAGCATAAGAATATCTTCCTTTTGAATGTCTTCAAAGATGGGACCTATGCACAGAGTGGCCATAGTGTGTGACTGGGATTAAATGAAACAAGCTATGTTTACTCTGTGGAACAAAAGAGGCCAACTGGATTCCTGTAGTGCCAGTCCCTTGGTGCCAGAGAGAATCTTTACCAGGTCCAGTTAATCTCTCGCACCATCAGTGAGACCTTCTTAGAGGTAGCTGTGTAAACGTTGAATTGGAATTTTAGCTAGTGTCATTCTAGAAAAGGGAATTTACCATTTACAGATAAGGTAAAAAGGAAAGAGAAATGTATTCCCTTACATAACATGGGTTTGAACTGTGTGGGTTCATTTTTATGCAGATTTTCTTCCACCTCTGCCATCCCTGAGACAGCAAGACCATCCGCTTCTCTTTCTCCTCCTCCTTAGCCTGCTAAATGGGAAGACAATGAGGATGAAGACCTTTATGATTATCCAATCCCACTTAATAAATAATAAGTATATTTCTCTTCCTTATGATTTCTTAACTTTGTTTTAGCTTACGTTATTGTAAGAACACAGTATATATTACATGTAACAAACAAAATATATGTTTACCAACCACTTGTGTTATCATAAGGCTTCTGGTCAACAGTAGGCTGTTAGTAGTTAAGATTTTGGGGAGTCAAAATTATATGTGGAGTTTTGACTGAACCAGAGGCTGGTTCCCCTAGCCCCTGCACTGTTCAAGGGTCAACTGTAGTGAGAAACCGGTTTGAAGTCCAACTTGCCAATTACACAATTGGTAGTCGGAAATACTATATAACACTTTCAAGATTCGTAAGTCACAGTCTTTGGTACCACATCTGCTTCACATGTATGCTCCAGCATCCAAATCATAATTATAAAGATTTCTATTGTTTTGTTGTGTTTTCCCAGACAGCTATTATGTGTGTTCAACTGTGCAAGAAGCATGCCTCCTGACTGACTTAAGTTTCAGGGTGAAACAGAAAAGCAGGTGGGAGCAATGCCATGATTCTGCAACCTTTCAGAATATTGCAGCTTCCCCCCTTATCTCTGAGCAGGGCAATGCTTTCTGAAGGGAGCCGAACATTCACCAGACCTCTGTGTTACTTTGAAGTGCTTGCTTTTCCCAGCAATTCTGACCGATCTTTTGGGGAAAGTGGAATTCTCTAAGCTGGGTGCCTCATGGAGCATTGAGAGTGGCTGGTGTACAGCTGGTTTTAAGAAGGCAGAGCTTTCTCTTCTGAAAATTTAAATGCTTTGCAGGTTTGTAATGAAAGCAACAGAGACTGTTGGTTGATTGCCTGATTTCTCTGCTTTCCTGAAAATTCAGCTCATGTGAGAGACAGGAGGGACACTAACTTACGTGGTGTGGACTTCCGTCCGGAATATCACACTGGCTGATGTCCTCCTCATTGTCTTCAATATTTACTGCCCGTCAACTAGAAGAACAGGAACATTTAGTTATCACTTAGCTGTGGATGTTACCAATAAAAAAGACACAAAATTGTCTGACTATTCTACGTAAGGCCAAGGGAATATTTTCTCTAAATCCTTTCACAGTTTTAATTTTCAGTAAAACAGAGTATGTATATATTTTATAATTCAACATTTTGTGAATTATATTTCTAAATGATGATAGGTACATCAAAAATAGAATTTGGGGTCCAAAGTTCTAGTTATATGTGAATGGTAGGGAAATTCTCTTCTAAAGTATGGATGATCACTGCATTATAGAGCTCTTTATAATTAGCCCTTCAAGTTTTAAGAGAATTGAGAGCAGTATTTCTCTAACTGGAATAGATAGTTTACTTGGTTATGATGATTAGAGGACACTTTTGTCTATTGTTAGCTATAGGACTTTTGGCAAAAGTCAGGTCATGCCACTCTTCTGCTCAGGACTCTCCAATAAGGTTCCACATTACTGAGAGTTTAAGTGATTGAAGTAGCACTAGCCACAGTGCCCTGCATGATAAGCCCCACTGTTCTTCCACCCACCTCACCCCTCTTATTGTTTGTATTATATACCGCTTGACTCACTGCATTCCAGACATACTGATCTCTGTTGTTCCTCTAGAGGAACAGAACGTTTACGCTTGCAGTTTCCTCTGCCTGGAAAGCTTTCATCTTCCTGAACATTTCATGGCTTACTTTCTCATTTCCTTTAGTCCTTTTGCACATAGGCCATTTGTGATGTTTCTCCCACCATCCTGTCTAAAGTTGCATCCCCCACCCTGAGGTTTCTTATCTCACCTCTATGCAGTACTTTTAATAAACAGAATATATATTTTATACATTGTTTATTGTCTATCTTCTTATTAGAATGTAATCTTCATGAAGGAAGCTATTTTTGTTCAGTACTGTCACTCAGGCAACTAGAAAAATAACAAGTATGTAGTAATCACTCAATAAATATTTGTTCAAAAGTAAATGGTAGCTGACATTTATGGCATGCTTCTTCTATGCTACATACTCTTTTAACTACTTTATATGTGTGTAATTTGCTAGTCACAATGGTTCTGCCTTTCTTCATTTCACTGAAGAGAAAACTGAAAATGGCTCTGAATAACTTCAAGATTATATTACTGGGAAGCAGAAGAGCAGAATGTAAATTCTGATTGCCCTAATCGTACAGATCAAACTCTGAGCAGTTTCACTCTATTAACTATAATAGTAATGTACCTACCCGGAACCTATATTTTACTATGATTTGCAGAGAAGGGATTTAATTTTTTTCCCTTCGGTTAATTTTCAAAAGATTCCTATAATCATGACTCAAGCAAAATTTATTTTGGGTGTGAATAATTGCAAATGTCATTTAGTATTTGCCTCAACAGTAGAATATATAAACATTTTGAAACCCGTAACATTGCAGATATCATAAAACCAATGAAATTAATGCCTTCAGAGTGACAGGAAAATACTTCTTAATAACAACATTATGTATATCTCTTAGCTTTATTTCTAGCAGTAGTTATAGAATATTTATTTATAAATAAATTATTTTCTATTTTTGAAGACAGAAATAGTTACTTTATAAGAGGTCGTTATACTTATCAGGATCATTCATGTTGTACTTTTAGAATGCAGATGAGAAAATTGAGGCCCATGGATGGTGACCCTTATGCTGTAATAACTTAGTAAAAATGGGAAAAGGACCCTTGACAATTACACATGTCACTTATCGACTGATAAAGTATCCATCGTGCCCTTTAAACTGAAGTGTGTTGTTTATATTGGTTTTCTTGCGAACAAGAAATGAAAAAAATATATTTAAATTATAATTTTTTTGTTTCAGAGAAAGTAAAATATGTATGCTGTTTAAAATATGCTTAGCCATGATTTAGATTATTCTTTTATGCATTTTAGTAGTTTTCATTTTTCCTTACATAAGCAAATGAAATATTCACCTTTGCACACTGGACAAAATAAAAGCATAAATATTTCTGTTTTGTTTTACTAAACATAGATTGGGTAAACTAAGTTCTAAAACCTTTTTTTCCCAAATATCTTTCAGAAAACACACTATGCGAGCATGAATAAATGCCTTACATTTTCATAGTCAAATTAAAATTGCTATGTTGGTTAAACTTCTTCCCTGGTACCCCACTCCTTGACACCAAATGATATGACATAGAATAATGTACACTTGTCTCTAGCCTGTTTTGTGCTTAGAATTGGATTAGAGGATACTGAATGGACACAGTTTTCTAATAAGAGGATGTTCCTCCATTGTTTTGCCACCTATGACACAATAGGCATTATTTCAACCTGCTCCGTGTGTCTAGTGGAAACACAACTCGGTTGAAGGACATGGAAATTGGAGAAAAAGAGGGAAAAGAAGCGAAGAACAAGAAGAGAAGGCGACTTTTGGAAATTTACCAAGTAAAAGGGGATCACTTTACATCTTAGGCAGATGACATGGGAATATGCTGGTCCTGTTAGAGCGGCCACTAGCTACACGGAAGCAGTTCCACTCCAGTAACCAGAGTAATGTGGAATTGGGGTACATTTCTCAAAACAGAATTAATGAGACTCCTTTTAACATATGATTAGAAACTACTTTCTTTCGCAAGATGGAAAGAATTGTCATCTCAATGTTTAAGGCAATATATACTGGTGGCATAACTCATTTCATCTGCAATTTTTGAGCATCTGTCTAATGGGAAGTAGTGCATTGAGTTTGTTACTTGGCATATGAACAGTATTAATCATGCTCTGCTGATTTACTCTTCATTTCTCCCACTCGTTTCTGAAATAGGGAGGCAAAGGACTAAATTGTAGTCTTACGACCTGACTTTCACTTCACAAACACCGGCTGCCCCTTCCCTACCTGCCTCTGTAAATTGATCCGGCACTAATTTATCTGCAGATCATGTAGCTTGCCCTTCACACACACAGAGGCTCGCTGTTTGCTTCTTAATTTGTGATCAGGCTTCCTTGTTACTTTATCTTTCTCCCCGGATCCTATCTTGACTTAGTTCCTGTCTTGTGTGAGCTCGATAGGGAAGCATTGGTGGGATGTTAATTTGGAAACGTGGCTTGCAATCTGTGGAGCAACAAGAACAGCTGGTGCTGCTGCTGTTTCGTTTTTCTTGGCAGATGGACATAGAATTAGGGATGGGGAAATTTGCCTCAACTTTGGCTGCTGTTTTCTACAGAAGTGTTACATTTGCCAGCTCTCCCTCTCCTATACCACTCCAGCACCAAGGCTTAATACTTAAATGCATTCCTCTAAATACATGGCCCAGAGCCTCCTGTGTAGCCTTTAGTCTGGGCTTCATACTCAGTAGCCCTCTGACTGGCCATTTGACCACAATGAGAAGTAGATGGGGTTATAGTTAGGCAGCTTAAAGTATATACTAAGTAAATACTATTCCATATCTTCAATACTTTTATGTCAATACTTACATGTGTTTGTCTATTTATTTATTAAAAATAAGCTTTAGTGCATTATAACCTCTATATCATAAAATGGACTGATTTTAAGTGTACAAATTAATGAGGTTTGAATCACTGTATAATTATGGCATTAAACTATTTTTATCACTTCCAAAACTTTTTGCACCCCTTTGCAAAAAATCCCTACTCCTCACTTCCAGCTTCTAGTAACCACGGTGCTTTCTGTCATTATAATTTGCTATTTTTTTAAGAATGTCATTTAAATGGAATCATATAGTGGATAGACAGTCTTTACTGTGTGGCTTCTTTCATGTAGCTTGATGATTTTGAATCTGTCCGTGTTCTTGTGTATATCATTAATATGTTCCTTTTTATTGCTGAGTTTAACCATTGTCCAGCTGATGGATATGTAGGTTGTTCCAGTTTTTAACAATAATGAATAAAACTGCCAGAAACAGCCGTCAGGGACAAGTCTTTGTAGGGACATATGGTTTCATTTTCTGGCAAATGACTAATAGTGACCTTAGTGGGTTTTATGATAAATGTTCATTGAATTTGATAAGAAAGTGTAACCCTGTTTTTCAAGTTGATATACCATTTTGCATTTTCTTGCAATGCATGAGAGTTCCAGTTGCTCTATATCCCGGTCAGCATTTGTCAGTCTTTTCAAATTTTTACCATCTTAATGGGTGTGTAGTGGTATCTTGTATTATGCATTTTTATTGACTAACGATATCGAACATATTTTTGTGCACTTATTTACTATGTATTTGAAATTTTTAAATTTAAATATTTTATTTATGTTCTATTGAGTAATTCATGTTATCATTAAGAGTTCTTTATATTTTCTGAATACCAGACCTTTGTTAGATGTATGTTACATATATATTTTTCTTGTATGTGACTTGCCTTTTATTTTCTTAACAGTGTCTTTGAAAGACATAAAAAATTTCATTTTGATATTTTGTCAATATTTTAGTTTATGGTTAGTGTTTTTGTGTCCTACCTAACATATCTTTGCTGACCCAAGGTTACAAAAATTTTGTTCTGTTATCTTCTAGACATTTTATAGTTTCAGGTTTTCATTTAGGTTTATGATCCATCTACTTTTAGTTAATATTTTATATAGTGTGTGGTAAAATTTGGGGTTTATTATTTGCATTTGGATGTTAAAATATTCCAGCACCATTTGGTGAACCCAGTCCCTGTTACCTCCAGATGCTCAATATTCTCCAAAGTATGGCTTTGCTTGAGAAAGCCATAGAAGAAACTGACAATCATTTCTAAAAGAATTTTTAAAAACTGCTTTAGTGGAGGGATCCTAGATACAGTTTGTGTGATATAGCTCTAATTTAATATGAGTATATTTACAAAAAAGAGAATTGATGTATTGTACACTCATGACTTCCCATTTAGAATAATCACAAACGAAAGTCAAAGTCCTTAGTTATTGTAGATCTCTGAATTGTCAGTTTCAAAAAACATGGTCAACATACTTACTGGGTTTTTCATATTGATTTCTCTTTAAAATTTTCAGATAAGCATATTTTGAATTTAGACATAACTTCAAAAGTGCTAACTGCCTTTTTTATTTATAGGGGCTTCTCCAAATACATTTTCATAAGTATTTATCAGACCATGAACTCCCGCTCATTCGAATAACAATAAAATCATTGGCTCTTCAGGCATAGAAATACTTCCAGTCTTTGTCCAGATGGAAGCAATTTTATTATGAGAATTACTTTGGTTGCTCAATTCAGTTGATATGGAAAATAATGATAAGAGTATCTATATTTTCTGTAACCATGAAATGAGTCCATCATCTACTTTTATGTTATGCATTAGTAGCTTGTCATTATTATAAACATCTTTTCACTTTGTTTCAGTTGTAGATTATTTATATATTAAATTGATACGTTCAGCGTTCTGCTTTCTGTTGCACTTTTAAAATTTGACTTGTCACCATCTTAAAGTGGGCAAACTGTTCACACACCACAATAATAAGTTGACCTATTCTTGAGCCCTGTAGATTAACCAGACAAGGGGTATAATAGCTGAATACACAAATTCAGTTCTGTTCCTTAAATAACTACAGGGTATGATGCACCTGCAGAGTTCATGTAGGTCTTTCTTGTGTTGTAGAGATACAATACACACTAAATCTATTTTTAATTTTGCCTTATGCAGCCTCACAGCGAGACTTCACACATGCAAATGAAAGTTTGTGAGGGAAAAAAAGGCTGTGTAAAAAAATCTGTTCGTTTAATTTAAGCAGCATTGTGATATGAGAGCCAATTTTGCATTTTAATGCCAAATTGACCAAATCATTACTCCAACTTTATGTCAAATTCTTCTTTGCATTAGGAGGTAAGGTTTAAATGATTTTAAACATATACTGTACTTCAAACAGTGCCTGGCACATAATAAGTGCTCAGTGAATGTTATTGTCATCTTCAATGAAGGGAGGAAGAAAACACATTTATGTTTTAAGATTGCATAATAAAGAGAAGCTATATGATACCTGGAATAGTTTGGAGAGTGTAGAACACAAATTCTTAAAGTACTGGTACTAGTTAGTTGCTACCTAGAAAGGAAAAGATAGCCAAGAACACAAAACCAAAAATATTTTAGTGAATATATAATGTCTGATATTTGTATAATATACTTAACAAAATGATTCCACCTGATTCTTTCTGTAAATTTAAAAATTACTCATTAGATTACGCTAACAGATTTGTGAGAATGTGAATCTCTTATTAAATTGTCTTTTAAGTTTTCTTTTATGCTTAGTAACAGACTAGTTGGTATAGTGTCTAGAACTATTTACTTTCTTTTTCCTATTTTTATGGTATGAAACCTCTTTCCATTAGCAAACTCATTTCCTGTGGCTTGAGTGGGACTGCCTCCACCTACTCTCCTTCAATTGGGTGCATATAAGGAATGGTCAATGGCTGATGAGGATATCCTATTTCCTCTGACAACAGTTGCCTGTTCATTTGGCATATTAATTCAACTTACTCGAAAATACATGCAATTTGATCTTTTCTCATACTTCATGAGGTATGCAGTGATCACTTGCTTTTTCTAGAAAAGTAGAATTTGCTGGCTTATGTCCTTCTGTGATGACTAAATGATAAGTGGACAGTGTCTCAAACCATAGGAAGAAAAGTTATCCTACTCAAAAAGTGACAAAATGATTGATGACTGTGTTTTTAAAGCACAGACAGGGTGAGGATTTTAGACACACCGTTGCACCATTCTTCTCTGGTGTTACCTCCAAGATATAGTGCTGTATTCTATATACTCACTGCTCTATTCTGCTCTTTACTTTTGGGAACTTAAATGATATCCTTCACAGTATCATTTTCCTGTTCCAGGTAGTTCCCAAATTGAGGGCTAGTCTTAACCTAGTATATTTTTTTCCTCTTAAAGTCCCCACTCCATTTCTAACAAAACAATAGAACTGATTCTAAATTTTATCTGGTGGAGATTCTTATATGCCAAGTGAAAGTGTGTGTGTGAATAGTGACTTTGGTTTCACAATTCACACAGAAGATTTTATGTACTTTTACTAGCCCTGTTCATATTTTTGACAATTAAACTATATAAATATGTCTTGAATGTGGAAAACTTGATTTTGAATTAAAGAACTGATGAATTTGGTTCGTGACAGAACATAGTAGAGTAATAGTGGTGGAGAAGGTTTAATTAAAGAACTCCCCGAAATTTCTAATGGGAATTGTTTGAAAGTTTATGGAATGGTTGTAGAGAGCAATAGATTGAGAGAACAGATTTCTTAAATACATAGATTTTAAATGCATACATTTCATTTTCTTAAGTAATTTTCTTAAATAGACTTTCTATTTATTTAAAATATTTCTAGTGTGATTGTATTTGTCCATTTTCACACTGTTGTAAAGAATACTACCTGAGACTGGGTAATTTACAAAGAAAAGAAGTTTAATTGACTCACAGTTCTATACGGCTAGGGAGTCCTCAGGAAAATTACAATCATGGCAGAAGGGTAAGCCAGCACGTCTTACATGGTGGCAGGTGAGAGAAGAATGAGGAGCAAAGGGGGACGAGTCCCTTATAAAACCATCAGATCTCGGAAGAACTCACTCACTATCATGAGAAAGGAAACTGCCCCTGATATCTAATCACCTCCCACCAGGTCCCACCCTCCACACATGGGAATTATGGGGATTAAAATTAGAGATGAGATTTGGGTGGGGACACAGAACCAGACCATATCAGTGATTTTGGCTCTCTAGATCTTAGTTTATTTTTAAAAATGAACGTGATGAACAAGAACACGCTAAGCCTTGTGAAGTGTTAATATTTTGTGCTTCTGTATGACTGCTAAATATTATAGCTCTGTCTGCCATTTTCCTGGACCCTATATTTTTGTTGCATTGCTTAAATTCTTGTGTTTCTATGTGAATTTGGAGGATGACAAACTGACACAAGACACTGCTTATTCATGTACCCACGTATGTGCCCCTTTTCGGAGAGACTTTGGGATTCTACAGACCTTTAATAATTCAAAAAGAAACCTTTTTCTTTTGTCATTTCTGTGGGACTTTTGTAGTTAGATATACCAAATTTCACATCAGATGACAAGTGGAGGACCTGACAGTTCGTGGAACATCAGGCCATTAAAAATTTCCTTGAAATTTTTATAAGCTTTGCATTATTAGACATCTTATCCTGGCTGATCTTCAATCATTTTATCTTTGTGTCATTTGTTGCTCCACCAATTGGGGTGGTGTGTTTATATTATTAGTATATATTTTTTTTAATTTTGAAAAATTTACAAAATCTATGGAAAATTACAAAGGTTAGTATGGTATTGGCTTTCCAGAATTAATCACTGTTAACATTCTGTCATAGTTGCTTCACCTTCTTTTTTTATTTTTCAAGGGAATTGAACCTTAAATAAAGATGAAATCTCTTAAATTTATATTTGAATGCTATTCTTTTCCTCTTTTTCCAGTAACACCCACTCTAATACATTTACACATGGAGAAACTGTAAGATTATAATATAGTCCCACAAGCCTCACAGGTAATCCATTGCAGTGCCATTTGCAGACCATGAGCCTCTAGATCCTGGGGGTACAAGTTCCAGAGCATGACTCTTTAGATTCTTGACAGATCTAATTGATCTAATTATTGATTGAATTAAAAATGAAGTCACAATAATAGATATCATAGTTCTATAATCTTTACCTTTAACAAAACTAAATAACACTTTTGTTTTTAGTTTAAATGTGGAACGTGTAAAAAGACTTATCCTAATAACCCAAACAATCTAGGTAACCTACAAAATCTAGTTTTATAAACCCATCAGAGATCTCTAACTAAAAAGAACTGTACTCTTTCAGTGATGAGTGTTTAATAAGAGAAAACTACACAGCTGCTTTTACTTCTGGTGAAACGGCACAAGAAAGAAGAATCTGCTATAGAAGAAAATGGAATTATTAGAAATGGAAATAATAATATAGAAATGAATAATTTATTGTATAGGGTTAATGGCAATTGGACAGAACAGAGTAAAGGATAAATGTACCTAAAGACATGTCAATAGGAAATATTCACACTTCCATAAAAAGAAAAGTAAGAGTGAAACAAAAGAGATTTGTGATACAATTCCTAATTTATTTATAAGTAGAATCCCAGAAATAGAGGGGAGGGAAAATAATGAAGAAAAGATATTTGAAGAGATAAAGACCGAGAGCTTTCAAACTTCATGAAATGCATCAACTCATACTACCAGGAATCATAATGACTTCCAAACAGAGTCAGTACAAAGGAAACCATACCTAATTATATCATAGTAAAATGGCCAAAAATTAATTAACGAGAATATATAAAAGCCACCAGAAAAATGAGACATTAAATAGAAGAGAACAAATACACAAATTATGGCTTCCTTGTTTCCAGAAACACTGGAAGCCAGAAGAACATTATTAATTTGCTGAGAGAAAAACAAGCAAACTACTCAAAAAGCAAACAAAAACAAAACACTTGGAAACCATTTTCCACCTAGAATTTAATAATCAGTAACATCAACTGTAAAAAAAGAAGGTGAAATGAAAATATAATATTATTTACTTTTCTTGGACTTTTTAAATGTATTTTAAAATTTAAAAAATTTATGAGTACATAATAGGTGTTTATGTTTATGGAGTGCATGAGATATTTTGATACAGACATACAATATGTAATAATCACATCAGGGTAAATGGGGTATGCATTACCTCAAGCATTCATCATTTCTTTGAGCTATGACTATTTCAATTGTATTCCCTAAGTTACTATAAAATGTACAACAAATTAGTGCTGATTGCTGTAATCGTAGCACTTTGGGAGGCAGAGACAGGTGGATCACCTGAGGTCAGGAGTTCGAGACCAGCCTGGTCAACATAGTAAAACCCCATCAAATACAAAAAAATCAGCCGGGTAGGGTGGTGAGTACCTATAATCCCAGCTGCTTGGGAGGCTGAGGCAGGAACATCGCTTGAACCTGTGAGGTGGAGGTAGCAGTGAGCCAAGATCATGCCACTTCACCCCAGCCTGGGTGAAAGAATGAAACTCTGTCTCAAAAATAAAAATAAAAATTGTTAAATGTACTCACTCTGTTGTACTATCAGATATTAGATCTTACTCATAGTATCCAACTATATTTTTGTACCCATTAACCTTCCCCATTTCCTGACTTCCCCCTGCACTATGCTTCTCAGCCCCTGGTTACCATCATTTTACTCTCTCTCTATGAGTTCAATGGTTTTAATTTTTAGCTGCCACAACTTAGTGAGAACATGCAAAGCTTAGCTTTCTGTTACTGGCTTATTTTACTTAATACAATGTCCTCTCCAGTTCTATTCATGTTGCAAACGACAGGATCTCATTCTTTACATGGGACCTTGCTGGGAGACTTTTTATTATGGCTTGAATGTCACTATTTTTATTGGTCTATTCATGTGTTGGATTTGTTTATGGTTCAGTCTTGGTGGGTTGAATATGCATAGGAATTTTTCCATTACTTGTAGGTTTTCCAATGTATTGAAATATGGTTGTTCATAATAATCTCTAATTATCCTTGAATTTCTGTGCCATCAGTTGTAATGTATTCCTTTCCATCTCTGATTTTATTTGTTTGGGACTTCTTTCTTTTTTTCATAGTCTGATGAAGGTTTTCTCAATTTTGTTTATCTTTTCAAAAAATCCATTTTTTTTTGTTTTGTTGATCTTTTCTGTTTTTTGTTTCATCTATTAATTTTGAGTTTGGTTTGCTCTTGCTTTTCTTACTAAGATAAATTGTGAGGCTTTTTATGAAGTTTTTCTATTATTTCTTAGTAATACTTTTCCTGTATCCCATAAGTTATGGTATGTTGTGTTTCCATTATTATTTGTTTCAATAAACTTTAAAATTTTCTTTTTTATTTCTTTATTGATCCACTGGTATCTCAGGAGCAGATTGTTTAGTTTCCATGTGTTTAGATAGTTTCCAAAGTTCCCTTTGTTACTGATTTTTAGCTTTTTTCCACTGTGGTCAGAGAAGGTACTTGATATGTGTTCAATATTTTTTGAATTTTTAAAGACTTGTTCTGTGGCATAATATATCATCTATTCCTGAGAACAACTCATGTGCTGAAAAGAAGAATGTGTATTCTTCAGCTATTGAATGAAATGTTCTGGAAGTATCTATTAGGACCATTTGGTCAGTAGTAGAGTTTAGGTCTGATGTTTCTTTGTTGATTTTGTCTGGATGATCTGTCCATTGCCTAAAGTGGGGTATTGAAGTTTCCAGCCGTTGTTGTATTGGGGTCTATCTCTCTCTTTTGCTTTAATAATATTTGCTTTGTATATCTGAATGATCTATTTTTGGGTACATGTATATTTATAATTGTTACATTCTCTTGCTAAAATGATCCCTTTAGCATTATATAATGACCTTATTTGTCTCTTTCTATATATTTTTTGTCCTGATATCTATTTATATAAGTATAGCTACTCCTGCTCTTTTTTGGTTTCTTCTTACATGAAATATCTTTTTCCATCCCTTTCTTTTCAGTCTTTGTCTTCATAAGTGAAGTGTTTCTTATACACAACAGATCATTTTTTAAAAAATCCATTTGGTCTCTGTCCTTTAATTGGAGTGTTTATTCTATTTACATTTAATATTATTATTGAAAAGTAAGGATTTACTCCTGCCATTGTGCTGTTGTTTTCTGGTCTCCTCTTTCTTCTTTCTCTCTTCCTATCTTCCTTTTTGTGCAAGTGATTTTCTCTGGTGGAATGTTTTAATTTCTTGCTTTATTTTTTTGTGTATGTATCAGTTGTAAGTTTTCTGATTTAAGATTACCATGAAACTTGCATGTAACACCTTATAACCCATTATTTTAAGCTGATGACAACTTAATTCTGATTGCACAAACAAACAAGCAAAGAGAAAACTAATAAAATTCTACACTTTAACTTCACCCCTCATGCTCTTTAACTTTTTGTTTGTATTCATATCTCTCATGTCTTATTATTCTGTCTCTGTCTTAAAAAGTTGTAGCTATTATATTTGACAGGTTTGTCTTTTATTCTTTCCACTGAAGATATGTATAGTTTATACACCACAATTACAATGACATAACACTCTATATTTGTCTGTGTACTTACTGTTACTAGTAAGTTTTTTCCTCAGATGGTTTCTTATTGCTCGTTATCGTCCTTTTCTTTGAGATTGAAGAACTCATTTTAGCAATTCTTGTAGGATAGGTCTGGTGTGGATGAAATTTCTTAGCTTTTGTTTGGAAAAGTTTTTATTTCTTCTTCATGTTTGAGGGATATTTTCACTGGATATATCATTCTAGGACAAAAGTTTGTTTTTTTTTTTTTTTTTTTCCCCTCAGGACTTGATATATGTCATGCCACTATCTTGACCAGTAAGATTTCCACTGAGGCATCTGCTGCCAGATCCTTTTTGTGTGTGTGTGTGTTTTTTCTTTCTCTTGCTGCATTTAGCGTCCTTTATCCTTAAACTTTAGAAATTTGATTATTATATGTCTTAAGACAGTTTTACTTGGGTTAAAACTGTTTGGTGTTCTATAACCTTCTTGTACTTTAAAATTGATTTTTTTTTCTAGGTTTGGAAAGTTCTCACTTATTATCTCTTGAATAAATTTTCTATCCTGATCTCTCTCTCTATCTGCTTCCTCCTTAAGGTCAATAACTCTTAGATTTGCCCTTTTGAGGCTATTTTCTAGATCTTGTAGGTGTGCTTCATTCGTTCTTATTTTTCTTTTGTCTCCTCTGACTGTGTATTTTCAAATAGCCTGTCTTCAGGCTCACTAATTATTTCTTCTGCTTGATCATTTCTGCTCTTTTAGATTTTCAGTACATTTTTCAGTTTGTCAAGTGAATTTTTTAATCTCCAGAATTTTTTACTTGATTCTTTTTAATCATTTAAATCTCTTTGTTAAATTTGCAAAACGGCAGGAGTAAGTCCTTACTTTTCAATAATAATACTAAATGTAAATAGACTAAACACCCCAATTAAAAGACAGAGACCAAATCGATTTTTTAAAAAAATGATCTGTTGTCTATAAGAAACACACTTCGCTTATGAAGACAAAGACTGAAAATAAAGGGATGGAAAAGATATTTCATGTAAGTAGAAACCAAAAAAAGAGAAGGAATAGCTATACTTATATAAATTTACCTGATAGGACTCTAAATTTCTTCTCTGTGTTATCTTGAATTTTGTTGAGCTACTTCAAAACAGCTATTTTCAACTGTCTGTTTGAAAGGTCACATATCTCTGTCACTCTGTAATTGGTCACTGGTGTCTTATTGGTGAGGTCATGCTTCTCTGTATGGTCTTGACACTAGTGGTTGTGTGTTAATGTATTGTCATTGTAGAGTTAGATATTTATTCTAATCTTGAATACAGTATGGGCTTGTTGGTATCTGTGTTTCTTGAGGATGATTTCTAAGTGTTCAAAGGGAATTGAGTGTTGTAAACGAAGTCTTTGGTCTATGGGTGTATTAGGGGACACCTCAAGCTCAGTAACACTGTGACTCTTATAGACCCGTAGAGGTACCACCTTGGTGGTCTTGGGTAAGATCCAGGAGAATTGTCTGGATTACTGGGAAGAGTCTCTTGTTCTCTTTCTTTAGTTTCCCTCAAACAAATGGAGTCTTTCTATGTTGAGCTGCCTGGAGTTGGAGAATAGGTGATGCAAGCACTCCTGTGGTCATGACTGTTAGGACTGTGGTGGGTTACACTTAAAACCAGCTGTATTAATCGGGGGTCTCTAGAAGAGATATTGGATACTGGAGAGAGAGAGATATATACACGCACACACACATATATGTGTATATACATATATACATACATATATACATACGCATGTATATACACATATATACATATATACATATATACACCCCACCACACACATATATATATCCAATTAGTTATGTTATATATATATATAATTTAAAGGTTATATGTATATGTGGGAGTTTACTAAGTATTAACTTGCATAATCACAAGTTCCCACAATAAACTCTCTGCAAGCTCGAGGAGCAAGGAGAGCCAGTCTGAGTCTCAAAACTGAAGAAATTGGAGTCTGATGTCCAAGAGCAGAAAACATCAAGCACAGAGGAAAGATGTAGGCTGGGAGGCTCGACCAGTCTCGCCTTCTCACGTTTTTCTGCCTGCTTTATAGTTGCCAGAAGCTGATTAGATGGTGCCCACAAGATTAAAGGTGGATCTGCCTTCCCCAGCCCACTGACTAAAATGTTAACCTCCTTTGGCAACACCCTCACAGACACACCCAGGATCAATACTTTGTGTCCTTCAATCCAATCAAGTTGACACTCAATATTAACCATCACATGTCCACAATTTGTCAACTTGAACCCATACACATCTCCTGAGATCATACATAATCTTCAAATAAAGACAATAATAAGGTCATAATTATGCCTACCATAATACAACTATCTTTCATACAACCAGAAACGCACCAATCCTCAACCCAAATGCTATTACATAAAGTTAACAATACTTAAATCCTAAGATGAAGTCAATAAATCTTATGTCACATGATTAAGGAAAAGGAAATAAAATAACGATATATCCTTAGTACAAGTGTATACATGCACAAACATGTTTTTAGCAAAAGGAGGAAACACTCATGGCCATTACAGTCCCCATTTCTGCAGCCGGTCATGTGGATTTACTATGTTAGTCCATTTTCATGCTGCTGATAATAACATACCCAAGACTGGGAAGAAAATGAGGTTTAATTGGATTTACAGTTCCACATGGCTGGGGAGGCCTCAGAATCACGGCGGGAGGTGAAAGGCACTTCTTACATGGCAGCCGCGAGAGAAAATGAAGAAGAAGCAAAAGTGGAAACCTCAGATAATCCCATCAGATCTCATGAGACTTACTCACAAACACAAGAATAACATGGGAAAGACAGGCACCCATAATTCAATTACCTCCCCCTGAATCCCTCCCACAACATGTAGGAATTCTGAGAAATACAAATTGAGGTTTCAGTGAGGACAAGGTCAAACCGTATCATTCCGCCGCCGGCCCATCCCGATTTCATGTCCTCACATTTCAAAATCAATCATGCCTTCCCATCAGTCCCTCAAACTCTTACCTCATTTCAGCATTAAACCAAAAGTGCACAGTCCAAAGTCTCATCTGAGACAAGGCAAGTCCCTTCTGCCTATAAGCCTATAAAACCAAAAGCAAGCTAGTTACTTCCTAGAGACAATGGGGGTACAGGCATTGGGTAAATACAGCCATTCCAAATGGGAGATATTGGCTAAAACAAAGGGGTTACGGGGCCCATGCAAGTCTGAAATCCAGCGGGGCAAATTTTAAAGCTCCAGAATGATCTCCTTTGACTCTAGGTCTCACCTCCAGGTCATGCTGATGCACGAGGTGGGTTCCCATGGTCTCAGGTAGCTCTGCCCCTGTGACTTTGCAGAGTACAGCCTCCCTCTCAGCTGCTTTCATGGGCTGACATTGAGTGTCTGTGGCTTTTCCAGGCACATGGTGGAAGCTGTTGGTGGATCTACCATTCTGGGGTCTGGAGTACGGTGACCCTCTTCTTACAGCTCTGCTAGGCAGTGCCCCAGTAAGGACTCTGTGTGGGGGCTCCTACACCACATTTCCCTTCTGCAGTGTCCTAGCAGAGCTTCTCCATGAGGGCCTTACCCCTGCAGCAAACTTTGCCTGGGTCTCCAGGTGTTTCCATACATTTTCTGAAATGTATGTGGAGGTTACCAAACCTTGATTCTTGACTTCTGTGTACCTGCAGGCTCAACCCCACGTGGAAGCTTCCAAGGCTTGGGGCTTCCACCCTCTGAAACCACAGCCCAAGATGTATGTTGGCCCCTTTCAGCCATGACTGGGGTGGCTGGGACACAGGGCACCAAGTCCCTGGGCTGTACACTGCATGGGGACCCTTGGCTCCGTCCATGAAACCACTTTTTCTTCCTAGGACTCCAGGTCTGTGATGGGAGGGGCTGCTGTGAAGGTTTCTGACATGGCCTGGAGACATTTTCCCCGGTCTTGGGGATTAACATTAGGCTCCTTGCTACTTATGCAAATTTCTGCAGCCAGCTTGAGTTTCTTCCCAGAAAATGGGTTTTTCTTTTCTATCACATTGTCAGACTGCATATTTTCCGAAATTTTATGCTCTGCTTCCCTTATAAAACTGAATGCCTTTAACAGTATTCCAAGTCACTTCTTGACTGCTTTGCTGCTTAGAAATTTATATCACCAGATACCCAAAATCATCTTTCTCAAGTTCAAAGTTTCACAGATCTCTAGGGCAGGGACAAAATGCCAGCAGTTTCTGTACTAAAACATAACAAGAGTCATCTTTACTCCAGTTCCCACCAAGTTACCCATGTCCATCTGAGACCACTTCAGCCTGGACCTTATTGTCGATATCGCTATCATCATTTTACGCAAATCTATTCAACAAGTTTCTAAAGTTCCAAACTTTCCCACATATTCCTGCCTTTTCTGAGCCCTCCAAACTGTTCCAACCTCTGCCTGTTGCCCAGTTCCAAAGCGACTTCCACATTTTCAGGAATCTTTTTAGCAATGAGCCACTCTACTGGAATCAATTTACTATATTGATGTGTTTTCACATGGCTGATAAAGACATACTTGAGACTGGGAAGAAAAAGGGGTTTAATTGAACTTATAGTTCCACATGGCTGGGAAGGCCTCAGAATCACTGCAGGAGGTGAAAGGCACTTCTTACATGGTAGCAGCAAGAGAAAATAAAAAGAAGTAAAAGCAGAAATTCCTGATAAACCCATCAGATCTTGTGAGACTTATTCACTATCACAAGAATGGCACAGGGAAGATCAGCCCCCTTGATTCAATTACCTCCCCCTGGGTCCCTCCCATGACATGTGGGAATTCGGGGAGATATAATTCAAATTGAGATTTGGGTGGGGACACAGCCAAACCATATCACCGGCACAATACTGTGTCTCTCTCATCCCATATTTACTTCAACTATTTCCTGACTACCACTGAGTTCTTTTCAAGCATCAAGGGCTCTTTTGCCAGTAGGTGATGAATCCTGCCAAGACTAGGTCTTTCCCTTTAGTCCATCAGGTTCCCTTTTGGCTTGAGGCGAGCATCCAGGAGCTAGGGCCTGGACTCAGCAACCTTAAGAGTCTGTTTGATGTTTTATTTTACTGGGGCTGAGCTGGCACCCACTTTGCAAGACAAAGTCTTCTTTACTTTTCCCTCTACGTTCCTCAAGCAGAAAGGGTCTCTCCCCGTGGCCACCACAGCTGGCAATGTACTGGGCGACACCTGAAACCAGCACAATACTGGGTTTTGCCCAAGGCCTAGGGGGACTGCTGTCTGGCTACCACTGATGTTCATTCAAGGCTCCAGGTCTCTTTCGTCTGCAGTTGGAGAATTCTGCCAGGACTGGGTCTTTCATTTCAGGTCAGTGCGTTCCCTTCTGGCTTAGGGTGGTTCGAGCTATATCCTGGAATGGGGGCCTCAGGACTCTGCTTAGTGCTTTATTTCACTGTGGCTGAGCTGATATCCAAATTAGAAGACAAAATCCTTTTCACTCTTCCCTCTCCTCCTTGAGTTATGAGTTCTGCTGCCTGGAGTTGTGGGAGGGGTAATGTAATCACTTCCTTGCCTGTCCCATCATGTCCTACTGGGTCACGTGCACCCAAAGTTCCCTGGCTCTAAGCCAACCACAGCACTAGACTTGCCTAGGAGTTGCAGTGCTTGTGGTCTATACTGCCTTTCAAGTTAATTTATCCCCCAGAGGACTTTAGCCTGCAGTGGTAGGGCTTGCCAGAATTCAGGTTCTGACCGCTGGAATGGACAATTCCCCTTTCAGTAGGGCTGTTCTAATTCTTCTTTGATGGGCACCAGGCAATTTTGCCCCTGTGCCAGGGCAGCACTGAGTTGCAATGCAAAGTCCCACAATCACTTTGCTCTCCCTCCCCTCCCACAAGTGCACAGATTCTCTCTCCACATCACACTGTGCTCTTGGGGGATGTGGAAGGGATCCTGTAGGTGATTCAAGGCTGTCTTTCCTATCCTCTTCCATGCCTCTTTGATATGATGGTAAACCAGGTACTTGTGATTGCTGACCTGATTTATGGTTCTTATGAAGGTTCTTTCTTGTGTGGACAGTTGTTCAATTTGGCGTTCCTGTAGCGGTGACAATTGCTGGAGGGCTCTGTTGAGTCATCTTGCTCCATCTTTTCCTTGAAAGTATTATCTATGTTTTAAAGAGCAAGTAACAATATATTGTGGGATTTAAAGCATATCCAGTAGTAAAATATAGTAAGGTAAGAGGATGTATAAATAGAATTATGCAGTGGTGAGGTTTACACAGTGTTCTTGGGTTAGTAAAATATTTAAAGGCAATGATGATAAAGAAATGTGTTGTGAACTTTAGAACACACACACTATAAAAATTTAGTTAAATGTTAATATGGAAGATAAAACATAACATTAAAAGGGTGCTTCAGTCAGTCGGGTGCCGTGGCTCATGCCTGTAATCCCAACACTTTGGGAGGCCAAGATGGGTGGATCAGGAGGTCAGGAGATCAAGACCACCCTGGCTAACACGGTGAAACATCGTCTCTACTGAAAATACAAAAAAATTAGCTGGGCGTGGTGGTGGGCACCTGTACTCCCAGCTACTTGGGAGACTGAGGCAGGAGAATGGCGTGAAGTCAGGAGGTGGAGC
Organism: Theropithecus gelada; assembly: GCF_003255815.1. Classification (NCBI taxonomy): domain Eukaryota; kingdom Metazoa; phylum Chordata; class Mammalia; order Primates; family Cercopithecidae; genus Theropithecus; species Theropithecus gelada. Next base: position 13,990,667 of record NC_037669.1, on the reverse strand, counting down.
TTGCAGTGAGCCAAGATGGTGCCACTGCACTCCAGCCTGGGTGACAAAGCGAGACTACATCTCAAAAAAAAAAAAAAAAAAAAAAAAAGGGCTTCACTCAAAAGCAGATAATAAAATAGGAATAAAGAAACAAAGATTAGAACAAAAAGAAAATAAACAGCATGTTGGCATTTAAAAAAACCCAAATATCAGTTACTACATTAAATGTAAATGAAATAAACACTACATTTAAAAGGTAAATATGAAAACACTGAGTAAAAAAGAAAGACCTACTACATTCTGCTTATAAGACAGAAATATTAATTATAAAGATGCAGGCAGGTTAAAAATAAAAGAATTGAAAAATGTATGCCATGTAAACAATTTGACTATAAAAACTGAAAGGATTATAATAATATCAGATAATATAAATGTTAAGGAAAATATAATTACTAGAAAAAAGAGAGACATTTTATAACAATAAAAGTATTAACATATTAACAATATTTAATAATTCCAAGCATGAATGCACTGAACAATAGAGCTTCAAAATACATGGAGTCAAAATTGACCAAAAAAGAGTCAAATAGAGAAATCAACAATCACAGTTGTGCACTTTAGTGCTCTTTTCCCTGTAGTCAGTAAAATAAGTAGACAGAAAAAAAACTAATACAAATGTAAAAGAGGTGAAGAGCACTATCAAACAACTTGATTTAATTGACATTTACAGAACACTACATATTACTGACAGACAAATCTCCGTGGTTCTTTTATATTTCTATATATCTTTCTAGCAGAGAAACTGATTGTCTTCACCCTGGAATAGCTTTCAAAGATGTGTATATAACAAACAGACTTGATACAATGCAAAAGACAGACATGCTTATTGCCATTACACAATAATCCAATTCTCTACGCTCAAGGTTTCTCTCCTATAACACAACCCATAGCAAATGCCTTTTTCAAATTATCTGGGGCCTCATGCAATAGTACACAGGCTAATACTCTGACCACTGCTTTTGCTGTGAGTAATAAATTAACCTTTGTCTCTGACAGAGGAGTCTCTTGCCTTCAGTCAGCATCCACAAATCTGTAGTGTGCTTGTTAGCTTGAAAGTTGGATAAAATCTTAGCTACTTCACAATTCTTGACACATCTAAAAATTACAAGTATACATTATTTTTAAATGGACATGAAACCTTCACCAAAATAAACAGCGTTGGGTCTTTTAAAAAATGACAGTAGGCCGGGCGCGGTGGCTCACGCCTGTAATCCCAGCACTTTGGGAGGCCGAGGTGCGCGGATCATGAGGTCAGGAGATCAAGACCATCCTGGCTAACACGGTGAAACCCCGTCTCTACTAAAAAATACAAAAAACTAGCCGGGTGAGGTGGCGGCGCCTGTAGTCCCAGCTACTCGGGAAGCTGAGGCAGGAGAATGGCGGGAACCCGGGAGGCGGAGCTTGCAATGAGCCGAGATCGCGCCACTGCAGTCCAGCCCGGGCGACAGAGCCAGACTCCGTCTCAAAAATCAAACAAACAAACAAACAAACAAACAAAAACAGTAAAATAAAATAATTTAACTCATACTCTCTGATTACAATTATGTTAAATTAGAAGTCAATAACAATAAGATAGCATGTAATTTTACAACTATTGGGGAGTTAATCAACTTACTAATTCATAACTTGTGTGTCAAAAATAAATAAAAAGGAAAATTAGGAAATATTTCTAACTACATGAAAGTGGTTAGACATATCAAACTTTGTTGGATGCAATAGAAGGAGTATTTAGAGAGAACTGAGGGTTAACAATGTTTATATAAGAAAAAAAAGAAAGCTGTTAAGTCTGATATAAGATCCCATGCTAAAAAGACTGGGGCAAACAAAAACAGAAAAAATAGTCCCAAAGTAAATGCAAGATCAAAAATCAAACATTAGAGAAGGCATCAATGGCACAGAAACTGGGCAAACAGAGACACCAATGAAGTCAACAAACTTGTTTTGTTCACCTTTAGTACACTTGGTGCCCTTGACCTATTATCACTCTGGGTCACATTTCCCTTGCAGAGAAGAGTAACAGTACATTTTGCATTTCGGGTGGTAGGAAAGTCTTCGTGTATGAGATGGAACACACTAAGATTCAAATGAGACAATTATTCCGTGGTCAGCAATTGAAACCCAATATTAGACGGTGGTAACGTAATTTTTTCAGGTATGCTTTTGTGATGGACATGCCATTAGTGATAGTATCTGTCTTATTCTTTAAATTTGGTTCTCGAAATATGACTACTTTGATATGCTGAGGCAGTGAGGCAGTGAGCCTGGCTACAGTCTATCACTAGGTTTTTCTCCTTCTACTTGCCACTATCTAAGTGACATGGCCTAAAATATTTACTATATTTAATTCACATTTCCCCAAACTACAAAATAAGAATTTCTCCAATTAAATCACTTTGAGTATTGTATAATAATTTTCACAAGCCTTGGTGGTGGTGATGATAATGATGATGATGATGATAGTGATGATAATGATTATTACTTACTGTTAGTGTACCATAAAATCAGATGCATGAGTGAATTGAAGTCATAGGTAAATTAGCTAAAATCGAAGTTTGTAGAAACAAAAGCAAGTGGAATAGTGTCAGTATGTTTTTCTCTTCAGAAAACATCTTTTATCTACTCTCAGGACTTTTTCATATTTTTCATGCCTATGTTCATACACTGTGTCTCATGACCACTTCTATCACTCATACACGTAAAAGACATAGAGAAATGTCGTGTTTTGCTATTCTTGCCCACTATAGTCTACAAAGAAGGAGTTATTTCAGCAAGGAAGAAAAGTTAAGTATCTTGTTAGGCAATTGGCAACTTGTTACTAGCAGTCTGCGCCACAGCCGGTTTTAGTAATTTTTGACTGCTCAGTACAGAAAAGCACAACTCCTTTACTTAATCTCAGCAATCATAATTGACTATGCTAGAAAAATGTAACAGCTTGAAGTGGATTGATTAAAAAAATTAGGACTAATAACCTTACTTAAAAGCAGTAGGAATTTTAAAGGCAACTAGAATAATATGCTTTGCAGTGACAGAGATGTGAAAAATTATTATGTAGAGAGAAAGGAAAATATCATTAAAGTTTGCAGGATTTTCAGTGAAGTAGTACCCAGCATTCTGAGTAAAAATAAAGCTTACCAACAAATTTAGAATGAAGATAGGAGAGGCTAGAGGCTGTCTCAGAAGGTGTGAGTTTCCTGTTACTAGACGTGATGAAGGGTTGACTAATGACCAGTAGGAATAGAATTTAAGGTGTAGACAGACAGATTGCTAAACCAGGTGATCATTATGATTCCATTCTCATCTTCAGATTATTTGATTACAGAGAAAGAGGACATGAGGGGCTAATCAGGTAAGTATGTGGCTTAAAGTACAGTATTCTTTGCTTTCAACTTTTTCAGCAAATTAATAAAAATATACTTATTCATTTTAATCACTCACCAAATAATCTAAATTATGTAACTAAACTGAAAGTCATAAGGCATGACGATACTTTTGGCTACAGATATTTGTTCTGACTATACTTTTCATTTCAAGAGAGAATTAATCGTGACTATTTAACTTGTTATACAAATATATCTCAAAATGCTTAAATTATAAAAGGATTTATGCATATAGTTTAAAAGTTTCAGAGAAATAACACATCTGTACATAGTTTCATCAAGTCTCTGGCCTACTCTGTATTTCAGTTTTATTTTCAAACTGGTGTCCCTCAGGGTGGAAAACCAATGGCACATCCACAAAGCACATCTTTAGGAGGGGATAGACATCCAGTTCTGAATTATCTTCACAAATGCCAACTTTTGTGATCATTTGGTTAATCTTGAACTAATCTCAGCAGCTGAGAAAAAGCCAGGTATTAATAGAATTGGTCCTAGGTTGCTATAGCCATTTGCTGTATAGATTGCTGTGACACTAGGTATAATAAGGAGTTTGGGATTACCCTGACGGATATGGACCATGCAAGGTCTACCCAATCCCACCCAAATCACACTGCTGCTTCATAATAGAGAATGTTTGGAATGGTTGTTGGGGAGATAACCACAATGTTGATTAGTGAAGTAAAAAACACTTCAAATGGTTCTAAGTACATGTGAAAAGACATGATGTTATACTCTTATCTTCAAAGGGTTATGAAAGACACTGGAAAACACTAAAATTGTCAGTTCTACAAATGACGTTGCCAACCACCTTACAATTATTGTATCCACAAAACTTTTATATCCATTGTAGAGGTAACTGATACATTGTTCCAGTGTCAGTGAATAGAGGTTACAAATTCTATTGAGCCTCCAAAATAAGTTTAAAATTACCAAAGCTCAGTCCAACATTCACACACTTTGGAAAAACAGATTCGAATGTCCAGTGATGCTTGTGGTCACAATGGTTGTCAAATAAGCAACTGAAAGAAGAAAAACAACATTTTTTTGGCCAAGAATAATCCTCACATAAAACTCTATTAATCCTTAGAGATAGATATCTTCTTAGGGATTTCTGTCACTGCCTTCCATGAGTTTAATCTAAAATGAAGGATTCTAACTGACACATGCTTTCAATACTCTTGGTCTTTTCCACATATCTTGAAGAAATAGCTACCATCATTTCTCACTCTATCTTTCTTGAGTTTCACAGAAATTGCTGCCAAATGACAAAAGAGAAACACAGGAACTCAATCATCTTTGTATTGAATGTTTTCTATATAAATTGGTTTTGGAGCATGAGTTATTATACCCAATGCCAGTAATATCACAGGAAACTCTCATTATTAAATGGCAGAGAGCCATAAATTGTGTCCTGTGATGAAAAAGTTATTAGAGGGAGTTTCAATGTTTCTTTTTAATATACATGTGTGTTTACCTAATGCTTTGAAATTTGGAAATGTGTAGTTATCATTTCAGAGTATTATTTGCTATTTTTCCAATAGTTTTAAAAGTTATTTAAATATTGCAATATATATGTATATTAGACATATTTTATATAAAATATACAATGCAATAGGAAAGACTAAGAAAGCTCTAGATTACATTTTAGCTCCAATATTTAATGTGAAGTAAACTTGAATGATCACATCATTATGGAATCTTAGTCTTCTCATGAGTAAAATGTTCCATATTTTGATAGTGTCGTTGTGAGCATCAGTGAAATAAATTATAAGTCATAGTGCTTAGTCATTGTAAACATATATTAATTCTACCCTTGACATAACTAACAGGGTTATCGTAAAAACACATGAAAGAAAATATATAAATGAGAGTACTATGACAATAATTATATTATTAATAATATTATTTACAACTATTACCTCAATCCGTGATATTTGCCCCAGAACTTGTCTGGAACTATGGGGAAAACCATTGTTGCGGATTTTCTTATGACAACATGAGATTGTTGCAACAGAGAAAATGTCAACTGTGTATGTCTAGCCAGAAAAGGTCCAGAGATAAATCCCCTGTCTCCATTCACCATTTACATTTTTCTGCTGGATTTGAAAGCGATCAAATCAAGTCAAGTATGGCATGAAAGCAGCAAAGAGCTGGAGATGCTATGCTTGTTAAGGAATTGTCACAGTGAGCGATGAAGGACTCCTTAATAGAGTCTGTGGAGACAAGAGGCCTGGCTGGTATCTAAAGTGAGGATGTGAGAGTTGAGCAGAGAGAAGGGACAGCAGGACAAGAATGTTGGGTGTTCTCTGCCTTTTCTCAGATGAGAGAAGGAGAGAAGGATGGAGAAATTAATCAACAAGCTTAGATTGTCCCTCAATAAAAGGAGAATGGGGAAGGAGAGAACTCTGAAATTGATGAGTTATTCAGAAAGAATCTTTTATGTAAAAAGGAAATAAATACGTTTATTATCTAGATTGTTTCCTCCTGCTGAAAGAAATGGGTCTTTGAAAATTATGTTCAATACAGTAAGAGGAAAATAAAGTTCTATTTTTAAATATCTAAGTTGTGTGGACTTTTATTATGACAAATTTTAAAGCTGCTATGCAAAGTTTCCAAGTTTATAAAACAGCCTTTACTGAATTTTTCTATTTCTAATCTATATTAAATAAAATATAATATCTTAAATAAAATTATATAATTGTCATTCATAGCTTTTGATCACCATGAGATAGTCAATAACTTTAGTCACCCTATATTGTTTTAACCTTTGAAATTCAAAAATAATAAAAATAACTTACCTGTTTTATTACATTTCCTATCCACTCAACCCATAGAAAATTGTTGATGTTTGACCATGTTTGAACCGGAAAAATGGCAATTTCATATAGTAGAACTTAATACCTAGGCCTCTGGGGCACTCCAGGTTGGAAACCTCCAGAATAGATGATAAAAATGTTGCTAAGGTGCGTTGGAAGATGTGTTTAGCAAGAAACATAAGATGAATGTAAAATAGAAAATAATTTTTGAAAATCGTTAGATCTGCAAGACATATACTCACAATTATTACAATTTAATTTTCAAGTGTAGTCTGCTTTACAGAAAACAAAAAGATTTTTTTCTGATATTGCTGTTTTAATTAAAGACTACTTAAATTTTTAACAAACTTCTTTGAAAATTTTAGTTCATGTAATACTTACAGCTGACCAAAACCTTCTGGTTACTTTTATACTAACTTTTATCTATTATAAATGAAAGCGATGTCCAAGCCAGCCCTAAACTTCGCATGTGCATGTGTTCTAAAGAGAAGCTGTTAAAGACTCATCTATTGGAAATGAAATGTTCATTAGTGCAAATAAAGTGGAATTTTATAAAGTGCACAAATGGAAGTGACAGTTCAGGTAGAAAGAAGGAGAATATTTTGGACATCTGAGCCAGCCCTGTCCTTTTATATTATATCATACTATATAATTTTGTTTTTTTGTTGTTTATTTTACTTCCAAATTCAAATGTTACATTTTTGTATTTTAAAAAGCTTTCCTTTTCTGAGGTACATAGGGAAGTAAACCATTGTGGCCATTCCTTTCTTAGCCTGTGTTCGCTGGCCAAGTCTAAGTATAGTAAATGGTAAGAAAGATTATCGTTACTAATATTAACCTTCGCTGATGAACAGCAGTTTGGAAGAGCTGTTTTCTTTAATGTGGATTATTGAATTTTATACAATTTCAGCAGCTGGAAGAAAAATAATTTTTAACTGTTTTTCCTTAATGCCCTTCTGCAAAGGTCTCTCTTGACTTACATGGAACTCTAGGTCAATATCCTCTTAGGAACAGTCACAGCATCATGCTATAGGGTGACTCTCCTATGTGTGGGAAAGTCTCAGAAATTCTGAGTACCAGTTACTTCCTAAATCTGGTGGAGAAAATTGGATTTCACATATTCTGCCCCTCTGTAATGTTCTAAGGACACTAAAGTGTATGATCAATCTTGAAAGCATTCCAGAGGAATCATGTGGTGATGTTGTATTCATGATCTGTTGACATCTCACATGAATTTGGGATGCCATAGTGATTCTCAGTGCCAAATTTATTAATATCTGGCAACTGGGATAATTTAATATTTAAATCTGTATCATTCTAGTCTGTGTTTCTATACCAGAGCCTTTACATTCCTCTTGCTTACAAAACATTCCTATGTACAGCATCATGATCTGGTTAAAAATCCAAAGAAACAATTGTTTCACGTTTACTCCCAAACACAGTATCACAGCATTTAGTTGTTTAGCTACATTAAACAATGACATCATCGTGTTTCTTTAATCTGCAGGTGCATGCTGTTGAGATTCGAAAGTCCAGCTCATTTGAGTTATTACCAAAAAAATCCAGTTGTTTAAAACCTTGTACTATTTTGGCCTTGTTGGAAGTTTTTGTGGGGATTTTGTTTGTCATGGGAAATGAAATTATTAAAGTATTCTCATGGCAAAAACATCTTTCTTAAATTATTGCAGATACTATTTGCTATGGGTTTTGTCACAGAAAACCTGGAACTGGATACCTGGAATTGGATTAGTAAAAAAGATGGTACACATATCTGCTTACAGACAGTATGTCAGTAAGTCAAGAAATGATGTCAGATAGGGTGCAGGGACATAGAAGAATCTTAAGAAAATTAATGTCTGACATTCTTTTTAGACTTCTTTCCTATTTTGGATATACTGAGTTCTTCCTCATTTAATCTTAAACATCGAATATCTGTTACATGCAATGGCCTTGCATTATCTGTTCTTTGGAGAATAAAGGATAAGGCCTTGTATTAGTCCGTTTTCACACTGCTGATAAAGACATACCCGAGACTGGGTACTTTATAAAGAAAAAGAGGTTTAATGGACTCACAGTTCCACGTGGCTGGGGAGGCCTCACAATCATGTTGGAAGGTGAAAGGCACGTCTTACATGGCGGAAAGCGAGAGAGAATGAGAACCAAGTGAAAGGGATTTCCCCTTATAAAACCATCAGATCTCATGAGACTTACTCACTACCATGAGAACAGTATGAGGGAACCTGCCCCATGATCAATTATCTCCCACTGGCCCCTCCCACAACACATGAGAATTGTAGGAGCTGCAATTCAAGATGAGATTTGGGTGAGGACACAGCTAAACCATATCAAGCCTTGTGTGGGGAATAGTGACCAAAATAGTACATGTACATTCTTTTACATGTAAAAGAATGAAAGTTTTAAATGGTAACATTAGAAGTGGTAAACTGGAGAGAAGGAAAACTAGCCAAACTAATTATCTTCTAACTTGCAATAAAGGCCAGGGTCTGAGATGGGAAGTGAGGAAGAAACGTTTGGAGGAATGAAAGAACCGAGAAGGATTGTAGGAAGAATGAATTATTAGAAAAAGAGCTATTAGCTGCTTAGGGTTTGCAGGGTTTCAGGAGTTAACCCCAGGGAAGCTGGTTAATCTTGGATGGAAAGAGGGAAACTCCACAGACTTAATTATAGCATTCCTCTCAGAAAGGTGTAATTCTTATTGAGGAAATAGTCAGGGAGCCATTTATAGACAACAGAAGGGTGTCTTCAACTTTAAAATAAAGCTTGAAAACAAAATATGATAGATTTTACATCATTGGTGACCAGAGGTGACCAAGAGGAAATTGCTTCACTTTGGACTGCGCAGAAATGTAAGGAGGAGAAGTGAGGATTAAAGGTTGCAGAGAAGCAGGCAAAGAGTAGTGTGGGGGAAAGAGAATTTCTTGAGTATGCCCCATGTGTTGGACACTATATGAGATGTTTCATCCATGTTGTATATCTAACCTTCACAACCACAGCTCTGTTAATAGATATTTTATCTCCATTTAATAAGTTAAGCATTAAGTAATTTGGACAATATTATGTACATAGTAAGTGAAGGCTGTTGGATTTAATATAATATTGGCTTCTTTTAATAGAAGGCTAGCACATTATGAAACAGACAAAACAAAGCAAAGAAACAGAGAGAAAGAAAAACTGGATAGGATATCTGCAACTGGATTAGTAAAAAAGAGGGTAGACATATCTGCTTAGAGATAGTAGGTGAGTAGCCAAGAAATGATGCCAGACAGGGGATAGGGGCATGCATGGTAGAAGAATCCTAAGAAAAATGTCTAATAATCTTTTAGACTTCTTTCCTATTTTGGACATACTGAATTCTTCCTCATTTAATCTTAAACATTGAGTATCTATTACATGCAATGGTCTTGCATTATCGGTTCTTTGGAGAATAAAGGATAAGGCTTTGTGTGGGGAATAGTGATCAAAGAGTACAGCAGCTGTCAGCAGTTGTATTTCAAAGGACTGTAATCCCCTGGGGGAATCATGAAAAATCTTAGAATTCAGAATGTCCCTCAGTATATGCAACATAAATCTGACTTATTTAATTTAGAAATTTATAGAAATGAACCCAGAAGATTGGAGGATTTAGGGAAAGACAAATTAAATGTATTTCCCTTTTACATTTCTACTTTAAATTGATTTTCTAGTTGAAAACTCTGTATAGAGCAAATGCTGAGAGCCTAATGCATCTTCCTTCTGGAAGATTAGAAATAGAGGTCTATAAATAGCATAACTAGGAGGATAAAATTGTATATTTATGAGAGAGGTCTTGAAACCTGTTAGCCATCTATACTGTCATATATAATTAAAGTAATAATTAAAGTAGGTTGTCTGCGTTCATTAGGAAAATTCATCTAACATGTGTGCATAACTCATGATAACAGTGAGCAGCTTTGCTCCCTTAAACAGTATCCTATAGGCTAGCTATAACTTGGAAACATATTACATTTGCTCTGTACAGTGGTTTATAATATTTAAAAAATTGATTTCCAATATTTATACACTGTGAGATTTCAAAGAACAATATGGAATTTTGACCTTTCCTGAAAAATGTGAACCACTAGTTCACTGAGGTCTAATCCACAAATTTATGTTTTTGTTTAATCCCTGCAGACATCTGAATTATACTTAGGAAAAGAAAATCTCTGTTTAGCTCCAAATCTTTATTTATTTACTATTTTTTTTTTTTTTTTTGAGAAAGAGTTTCACTCTTATTGCCCAGGCTGGAGAGTAATGGTATGATCTCAGCTCACTGCAACCTTCACCTCCCATGTTCAAATGAGTCTCCTGCCTCAGCCTCCTGAGTAGCTGGAATTACAGGCGCCCACCACCACACCCGGCTAATTTTTTGTATTTTTAGTAGAGACTGTGTTTCACTATGTTGGCCAGGCTGGTCTCGAACTCCTGACCTCAGGTGATCCACCTACCTTGGCCTCTCAAATTGTTAGGATTTCAGGCGTGAGCCACTGCGCCTAGCCCCAAATCTTCTTTTTAAAATAATTTCAACTTTTATTTTAGATTCAGGGAGTACACGTGCAGGTTTGTTACATGGGTATATTGCATGATGCTGAGGTTTGGGGTATAAATGATCTTGTCACCCAGGTCGTGAGCATAGGTACACAATAAGTAATTTTTCAGTCCATGCCCTCTCCCCTCCCTCCTTTGTCTAGTAGTCTCCAGTGTCTATTGCTCCCATATTTATGTCCGTGTGCATCCAAATGCTTAGTTCCTACTTATAAGGGAGAACATGTGGTATTTGGTTTTCTGTTCCTGTGTTAATTAGCTTAGGATAGTGGCCCCCAGATGCATCCATGTTGCTGCAAAGGACCTGATCTTATTCTTTTTTATTAGTCCCAAATCTTGATAGATGACAGTGGTTATGGGAGTATCGTTCTCTCTCCCCTCTTTTCTCTGGCTCATTAGGCCTCAGGAAATGACTGGAGAAGTCAAGAGTGATACAAAGATTTAGCAAAAATATCTTGTGTAAGAAATCAGGAAAGATGTTAAGGTTTGAAGGAGCAGATACAAAGCAGAGGAAAGGAGAATGGGATTCTAGAGATCACATATAAAAAATTACTAGTAAAAATTCCCTACAGGTGAATATATTTGATGGGTTTAAATAAAAGATGCCTAATATTAGATTCTAAGGTATTTTTTGACTGCCCAGTAATATAATGCTCTACATTTTGTCCTAAATCTTGTATAAGATCCCTCTTCACACAGTCTCAGAATGGTAAGCATTTTGGAAATGAAGGCAATGGAACATTTTTCCTTGGTCAGCAAATACATATACATGCAGAAGGAAAACCAAGGTGAGCAACAGCAGATGAAGGATTTGAGCGGAATTGTTTCCCTCTGCCCCTGCTGCATATTGGGAGATTGCACCCCCTGCATCTCTTGAAATGGAAAATTAGACTTTCTTTTATATTCAATGTGAACCCCGAAAATTGAGGGAACAAAGGCCCTGACAAGAGTCTGACAAAGGAGTTGCAGTAGTTAAAACATTCTGTTAACAAACTTAAAACATGAGGGGCTTCTTTAACTTGAGACCTTGCTTACGGAGTGGCTGTTCCCTAAGTCTGACAGAAAGCAATTTGTCAGGAATAATTTCTGTCAGCTGAGATGAGATGTTAAATGTAAGCAGTAAGAACTCTATCTGAACACTTTAAGAAAAATACATAATACAATGAGTTTACATTTGATGAGAAAGTTAGATTCTAAAGTAAAGACGAGACAAAAATCACATACATTCATAATTACCCTTGAAGAATGACTACTGCCCTTAAATCACCAGGGTGGGGCCCTGGTAGATTCACCTCCTCTTTATATTAATTCTATTGCCTGGTATCCTTGGCAAATAGGTGTTAAGATAAATAAAGCAATAGCTTCCCACACCCTTTCCCCTCTCTTGCCCCCTAAAGTGCAAGCAAATAGGATAAGTTAAATGTGTATAAATACGTGTAAATATTATTCCACTAGGTACCAAATTGGTTGCGTTGGGGAATTCTAAAGTGGTATGATTTTTGATACTATTTTAAAGTGCTCAGAAATGTGTATTTAGTTTTTATTTTCATCAACCTGTTTCCAAAACTTAAAATGGCAGTTCCACAGGCACTTAGGCACTTAAAAATGTGGTTCACTCTACAATCTCATTGGTGTGGATAATTATGAACTTTTGTTGAGATGTGTGTGTGTAGGGAAGAAATTGTTACATGTAAATATGGGACACTTAATGTTTGTGTTCCTTAATGCAAAGGTTACTCTTTGCATGTGGGATATATTAATGGGTATCTAACAACCTGATGATAGCTATATGGCCTCAACTTTCGTTTCAAGCTCGCTTTTAAAGGAGGCTGAACCTATCCGAAAAGGATTAACCAATCCAGATGCTGCTTACACATTACTGCACATCTCTTCACAGTTTGTGAGATACTAGTAGTTCTGTTGCCTTTAAAGCCATACAAGGCAGCTGTTTCCCCACACTTTTTAACAGTGTGGAGCAAAAGATGGGGGAAGGGCATGTAGCTGGAAAGGTTTTATTACTTAAAAAAATTCACATTAACTTGGTTCTGAGACCTGTAACTTCCCTTGACATTTTCTTCTCACCTATACCTATGTTGCTCCTTTTATAATTCATATGTGCTTCTTATATATGGCCTTGTTAACGTTAATAAAAATCACACAAATATGTAGGATTTAACTAAAACATGATTGTTTTCTTCAGGATCCTCAAACAACTTTATTTATAAAGAATTTATAAATGTTTTGAATGGAGCTGAAACCAAAACATCTGTTTTTTGTTTAGTGACAATTTTTAAGGTGCAGTTGGGGATGGGATTCATCCATCTTCAAGTTCACTCAACTTTGTCAAATTGGAGCTTACATACCAACGTGCCTGTGTTTCTATAAAATTGTTGTAATGTCAGCATGACTTTATGGAAAGGTTTATTTTTTTCTCCTTCCCATATTGTATTTTACTAGTGCAGGTCCAACAAAGATCGAACAAAATTGTAAAGTATATGTCTAGAGTGCATTTCTGTTGAAAGGAAAGGCTGGGATAAAATCAACCTGAAATAAACTTAACTTTGTTAAAATATCTTATTTTCAAAGGTACATCAAATTTAGCTTAAACTCACATTGTAGCTGAATCCTGTACAGAGTCTCAATAAACAGATGATTTGCATTTGTCACACTAATATATGCCACTATTATTATGAAAATCTATGAAACCAGAATTATCGATAATTAACTGTGTGATCACAAGAAGCATCTCAATGAACTGATCAGGTCGTCTGTTCATTTGGAAGATTCAGGTAACATGTGCACATAGCCATGATAACTCAGTGAACAGTTTTGCCACCTGCTTGTTGCATACTTTCAATCCTTTATCCCTGCAAAAATATCTTTTAAATGATTACATTTGCATTTTTTTTAGAAAGCACCAAATATACATACACGATGCATATTATTTTGGCTATCTCAGAGTAAGCAATTTAGAAAAAGTACAGCTTGCACACTATAGTGCAGATGGAGGTACTTGAGTTAAAAAGAAGCTACACTAAAATATGCTTATACCTATATAATTACTACATCATAAATAGAAGTAAGAATTGCAATCCATTCACTTTACATTTAATCTCAAATGAACAATTTACTAGGCTTCATGGAAAGTACAAAATGACAAAAATTTTTATTCCCAGACCCTTAGCTATCTATACTGTATAATTAAGGTAAATGATTTGAAGCTTGTATTCTTGAGTACTCCTGAACTCTAATCAAAATCATGGGCATTTCAAAACATCATCTTTATCAAAGCTCAGGACCACATATTTTATGCAAGCATTCTGCCATTAATTTTACTAATACTTTTCTTTAGTCACAAGAAGGAGATAGTAAAAACAGAAAAATAAACCAATAGCTCACTGATATGGTTTGACTGTGTCCCCACCCAAATCTCACCTTCAAATGTAGTTCCCATAATCCCCACGTGTTATAGGAGGGATCCAGTGGGAGGTAATTGAACCATGGGGGTGGTTTTCCCCATGCTATTCTCTTGATAGTAAGTTCTCACTAGATCTGATAGTTTTACAAAGGGCTTCCTCTTTTACTCAGCTCTTATTCTTCTCTCTCCTGCTGCCTTGTGAAGAAGGACATGTTTGCTTCTCCTTCTGCCATGACTGTATAATAAGTTTCATGAGGCCTTCCCAGCCCTGTAGAACTGTGACTCAATTAAGCCTCTTTCCTTTACAAATTACCCAGTCCTGGGTATGTCTTTATAGCAGCATGAGAATGGACTAATACACTCATCATTGATCATCAAGTAAAACCATGTAGAATATCATTCTGTATTGTACATGTTCCTTCTAGGTAATCAGTTATTTAAGCTAGCACATGCAATAGCTGGGAGAGAGTTTCTTAGTCAGGAAATTTGCTTCCATTCTTTTATGAATATCTTGGCTACTGATAGGAGTCATAGAGTGGTATTGGAAGAATGCTACAGAGGTAACATCAACATTGGGGCACAGAGTTACCCTTGGAGTTATTGATTTGAAGTTTATTTATTGCTGACTTCATTTGGAGAGCTAGACAATTTTCTTCTATGCTAAACTCTTGTTTTGTAGAAGGTTTCTCTTCCCTGCTTTTCCCTTCCCTTTCATTGCTTTCCTTTTCCATTTTCTCTCTGTCACACACACACACACACACACACACACACACCCCTCACTCACACACAACCCTCACTCACACACACAGGGCTTCCTCTTACACTATAAAGATATCCTTCTAGATTATTTCACCATTGTTACAGAGTCTATCTTCCAAATCTGAATGGATGAGTTTATGATGGTGAGGTGGACGTTTATGTTAAAGCCATTAAAATGAAAATGTTGTGAACAGACGTTTCTTTGAGCAACAGGAAATGAGCCAGATTGTGATTGGGTTTGAAGTTTATATTATTTCCAGGGATAAGGAGACTCTGATGAGTACAAACTGATTTAACTGCAGGTTTCCTTGTCAATTCTTCACATCCGTGAGTTATGAAGCTTTATTCTGACAGCGGAAAATTAATTCACTCTGCTGTCTTGATTGCTTTCCCACAGTGCTCCCACCATGACTGTGTGCAGCAAGAGGAGAGTGGGTTTGCTTCCTGGTGGGTTGGCCCAGTCCCCATGAGGATGAGGAATCTGAGATGGGGAAGGCTAGCCAGAAGAGAAATATTTTTCATTACTTCAGTGGTCAATGGCAAAATTTAAGGTGAGAGATGTATCCATATAGAGATGTGGTGGGTTTTGCTTGCTTTACCCAGCATAAGAGAAAAGGCTAAGCAGTTTCTGAACATTTTCTTACTAATTAAAGTTTAAGGTAAAGTCATTTCCTTCTTATAGAAGCCAGTGGAAACATTTATGATAGGAAGTCTTGGGCCCAAAGCCCAGTGCGAGATGTAGTACAGAAATATTTCCCAGTGTTTGGTGTATTTGGTGGTCATGAAACAAACACTGGGACGCAATCCTGATTTCAAATTGAAGTGCCTGGGAAGGTGATATTTTTTAACTCTAAATAATATACTGTTATTCATATACTCAGGAAGATTACAGAGGACTTAGGCTCACCAGGAGCTACGAATATCCATGAAGAAAAAGCACAGATTGTTTGAGAGTAATGGTTCTCACAGCTTATAATTTCTGAAAGTTGTGATTGTTTTGAAAAATTTGACAATAGCTTATAAGTGTCACACATATAATAACTAAGTAATTAAAGAATTTTATTGTCTTTTGAAAGCTTTTTAATATAATTATAAAGTGTCTTTTCCACTCCCCTGCTGTACGACATGGAGAGTCTTGATCTTGGGCTGATTGTTGACTCAAAATAAAACCATTAAGATCTGGAGGTGGTGGTGCACGCGTGTAGCCCCACCTACTCTGGAGGCTGAGGCAGGAGAACTGCCTGAGCCCAGGAGTTCAGTGTGTATATGTGTGTGTGTGTGTGTGTGTGTGTGTTTGTGTGTATTTCCCATCCAATTCCCTTTAATGGGGGAGGTAAGGGAATGTCCCTTTCCTAGAATCTGGGCACTTAACCTGAAACAATTAGTTCCAGTCACATAATTTCTTAGAAGTCTCAGATTATCTTAAAATATTACAATTTTGCATTCTTTCGTGTTGTATGTCTCAGTTGATTTTTGATTAAAAATGATTACTTATTACCAGAAGGTCAACTAAGTTTTCTTACTTGATCATTGATTTTTTTCAATTACCCAATCACCTGCTATGGATATGTACGTGCATGGATGTGTTGTACATGCATGTGCTGTGTACACATGTGTACACATACATATACATACACATAGCGTGAGATACATATTTTTATGTTTAATCACTACTCTTTCACAAAAAATACACATTTGTTTCATGTAAGAAAGAATTGTGCTTGTTTTAGATAGATTTTATTTTAAAAGCAATGATAAGGTATTAGCAGGTCTTAAGAAGAGTTATGCCATCAGATATGCTAAATGGAAAATGAGTTGAACACAGATAAGGGGAGAAACAGGGATACCAGCTAGGAGGCAATTGCCAAAGTTCAAGTAAGAGAAGGAGTAAACTGGACTAAGATGGTATAGAGTTCAGACAGAGAGAAATGAGCAAGGTATACTCTCAATATGAAGCCAGTTTGATTTGCTGATGAGATGGATGTGGGATTTAGGGAAAGAAAGGAATCACAGATGACTCCTTGGATTCTGGTGTGAGCAGCTGCATAGGTTGGGGTGCTATTATCATACCCTGGAGCTCAAGGTCTTTCTTTGGCTCTTAGATAACTAGAAATTAACACCAGGCCAAATAGAAGTTTTTCTCCGCTGAGGTTTTAATATGCTTGCGTCTCAGATAGCACGAAGGGACAGCATATAGGAAAGGGATCCTGAGGCTATCTCCCTGAGCAGCTTGGCTCTTGGCTCCTGCCCCTTCGAGGAAACTGAGATGGAAAAACGTAGCACGCAGGTACGACTGGGTGGGGCTTTTCAATGCACCTGCGCAGTGAGGCCTCACGTCCTAACAGTCATCCCATATACACAAAATGGCAGGTAAGCCCTCCTCTGGGAAGAGATTTTAGTATTATATCGAGATTATAATGAAGAAAAAGTCTTTGAAAACTGCAGAGTCCATCTTGTCACCAGCCAGCTGTATCTGGTCAGACTCTTACCAGGAATGTTAGAACCCTGGTTCAGCAACCTCAGAAGACATAAGGAGATAAATGGCTAAGTTCTTCGTTTTATAGTTAGGGATTTGGTCTGGTCTGCTAAATTAGGAAGGGCCCCACCCTCCGTTATGTGAAGTGAGTCACTTTCTTCAGGGAGACAGGAAGGAAAGGGAGGGAATATGTCCAGACATGTTAAGCCCATTGGGATTTTGGTTACCATGTCTCTTGTCTGCAAGGACCAAGCCTCTTTCTTATACTGTCTTAGGGCCATTTACTGAGATGGGAAAAGCAGGGAAGAAATGGCTTAAGACAGGGGAAAAAAAGAACCTTCTTTTTGCTGTTAAATTTGAGGTGTCTATTTTACAGTTTTAATTACAATCATTAAGTAATAGCTATATATATATAAGTGTAGACCTTGGTATAGAGATAGGGACCTGAGATATGATTTTACCAGTCATCTATGTTTACCTTATATTTAAAACTACAGTAGTGGATGAGATATGTATAAAGAAGAGAAAAAGTGTAAGACACAACCTAGGGAGTATGTGTAAGTAGAGAAGAAAACTATTAGACCAAGCTCTTGGCCATTCTAATATTTAGGTGGGGAAAAAAGAGTTAACACACAAGACCGAGAAGGATCACTTAATATGTCAGAAAACAAACCAGGAAAGTATGATTTCCCAGAAGCCTAGAGAGAAGTTTTGAAGAAGTAACAATCAACTATGAAAATCTAAGAGTGAATCGTTTGAGAAATATTTGGACATAAACACATTTAACTGATTTTGCAAGATGGAGGTCATTGTTAACCAGGATAAGAATGTTGGGGTTCAGGAGAGTGTGGGAGGGGAGGAAGTACACTAAGTACTTGCAACTAGTTTAGAAACTTAACAGACAAACGCGCCAGCAAAGGAAGAGAAATATGTGGTCCAAAGAAGGATTTCTAACATGGGAAATCATGCAGCCTGCTTGCTTCTTGATGAGAGTGATTCTGCAGAAAGACAATCATGATGCAGGCAGGAGCCGGTGACTGCATGAAAGTCATTAGATGAGTAATTGGTGTTGGGAACATGAATTCTTGTTTTATGATTTTCATTTTCTCAATTAATTAAAAGGTGAGATTATTCGCTAATGAGAGAAAGCAGGGGTGTTGGGGTTTTGAGGAGAGAGATGTGAAGTCGTCTGAACAGGAAAAAGGAAAATTAAATTAATAGATGAATGTATTAGTGGTAGGGATGCTAAGTATGCTCATAGAACCTTGGCATCCTGGATGTAATGGTCAGGGTTTCAAGGATTTTAGGATATATTAGTTCATTTTGAAAAACTATGAATTTGAGCCTAAAGATAGATTTTTTAAAACTAATTAAAAAAACCTGTTCTTCTCTTAAATTGCCGCTACAAAGAAAGCCTAGTGTTGAGGTTGAAAATCAAGCAAATATCCAGTAGTCTAAATGACTGATAGTTCTTATCAGATAGCAGAAGTTTTAGGTACATTAAAAAACAAAATGTATATTTTTGCAAAGACTTGGAACAGTGATATGAACAAGCATACTCCACTCTCTGTGGAAACGAGATAAAGTATGACTGGAATGTCCTATTCCATGCTGCAATTACTCACATGAGGATATTCACAGGAAACATGTGGCTTGACTGAAATGTGATTTGAGAGAAAACCAAGAGCCTGGATAAATATTTCTAGTTAGCAGAATCACAAAGGTCTTGGAATGTATCCCTCACTAGCAACCAGAGTCGACTTCACCCTCCAGCCCGTAGTTTTCATGCCCTTCTTGCTTCTGGTTCTATTGCAAGGTATTCTGCAATCACCTTGCAGATACTGGTGATAATCAATGCATTACTCTCTCATTATCATTCTGTATAAGTAGAAAAAATAATTGTTTTCTTTCTACAGCATTTAATGTATTTAAGTATAATAACCAATATTTGTTTTATTCTTTCCATTTAAAAATTACTTTCAAATTTATGTCATATGGTCCTTAAATTAATTAAATCCATTAAATACATGTTATTATTTCAATAAGGTTCAAAAGATTTTGTGATTTATCGGTGCTCATACAGCTGAGGAAGAGGCTAAAACTGAATCAGCAACCAAGTTTTCAGATACTAAAACTGCCCACTGGTTTTCATAGCATGAAGCCTTTCAAAATATTGAAGTGTATTAAATCTTGCATTTTCTATTATGCTTTTGCTGGATCCGAGGTTTCTCAGCTACATTTTGTGCTTAATTGCAATATTTTTCCTATTTCAAATCTTGTTTTGTGTGTGATAAAATAAATATTTGTAACTTAGGACATATCCAGAAATAATAAATGATAAAGAAATAGAGTTTAGCTCTGGAAGAGAACCTTACAAGTCATCTGGTGACTCCTCATCCCTTTACATATGAGAAAACTGAGTTCTAGAAAAATTGAGACTTGTTTGCTTAAGGTCATTCAATTTGTCAGTGGGATTATAGCTGGGATTAACTCTCATGACAACTATCTCAATGTCTTTTCTATTTTGTTACACTGGCTATAGAAATGCAACTGCAAAAACCACCAAATTTGAGAGCTGCAAAGGACCCTAGAGATTGAGCTTTAACCCTCTTGTTTTATGAAGGAGGAAACACAGACCCAGAAAATTACATTGTTTCTGCAAAGTTATATAGTGAGTGTTAATAGGAAGTTAGCATGGGACTGTACCTGCCTCAAGTTTCAACTGAGGTACCACAAAAAAGTATCAGATAGCAGAGGATGTGCCAGACACCTCCATCCCCATGTGCTGACATTCAAAGAAAATGACACAGAAACATGGCTCTTGCACCTCTGCCAGAGTAAGTGCATAAAAACATATCAGAGACAGTGGAAAGGAAAAGAGATTGGTAAGGAAATTTCTTTGGAGAAAGCTCTTGATTTGATTTGTGCCTCCAAACTTTAGGGGAAAGTTTGGGGCATGCTAACTTCTAAACATTAGCTTAATGAAGAGGACTTCAAGAGAACCACTTGATAGGCCACACCCATACCTTGATGGTAGTGTCAGAAAAGTGCTGCATTGAGATTGCATAAACATCCACAGTTGGCACAGAAACTGTCATTATTTGCTGTGGGTCAGATGTGGACCATGTAAAGTCAAAGAGTCAACACAGGACTTTGGATCCTGTATCACAGGGCTACCTCAAAGGGCATCAGCAGAAAGAAGAAGTTGCAATGTGGAATGCCAACAGCTAAAGATGCAGCATTCAGCCATTACTTAGAATAGAGGTTCATTCTCCTTTTTTTTTCTTAAGTTGTGGGATTATCAGAGAACCTCTGCAGAGGTCAAAAGTGGGGACGAAAAAAACCAGTTGAATGTTACCATCCCTCAAGGCCAGCAAGGACAGTCCATTTGGGATGGCACCAGTCAAAGTAAAAAACATTTAATCATTACAGGTCAAGACAGTTACAACCAGAGGGAGACAAAACTGAAGTTGCATTTTGTTCTCAGTCCATGGGTCAAAATCTTCAGCATACTTGTCACAGGAATTCTTCACAGAGTTTCTTCTAGGACTTCCTCCACTGCACTCTGCTGTCTCAAAATAAAACATGTGAGAATTGAAAGAAGAACCATTGTATTTGGGTTTCATCTATTTGCTGTTAGCCACAAAAATAAAATATTCCTGTCATCTTGGAGGGCTTTTACAAAAATCTTATTGCATAGTAGGTTTCATCTAATGTTTGTTGAACGAGTGAATGGATGAAATAAAACACTACCATTGCTGGGAGGCACATGATAGGGAATCACTAGCTTCAGACAGCAGGAACAGCTGCAGACACTAATGCCAATCAGAAGGAAAGCTAACAACTAGGGCACCAATGGAAGAAAGACAAACACCATGCTGTCTGCCAGGACTGGCCACTAGGCTCATCCTGATTGTTTAGAACACCAGGAGTGAAATGTAAACATGGGTTGGTTGAGTTATTTTACTTAGGTCAAGCTGTATACACAATGTGTGCTCACACTTTCTATTGGGAAAAGAAAACATGGAGGTTGCTGGCCTGTTTTTAAGGCCATGAAACTTGCAATTAATCTTATTATTTACATCTCAGAAGGATCAAGAGGGGAAGCAGGAGCCCTGCCTTTTTCCCACAGCTAGCTGTAACATATGCTCAGAATCATCATCCTTGCCTTGTATCCCCATAACTGGACTGCAGCCACCAGTGGGGCTCCTACCAGAGTTGGTGTACAATTACAGCACTTCCGTGAATCTGAAGGCATAGAGTTTTAAAATGTGTGACTTTTAGCAAAGGTCCAAGGGATTCCAGACAGCTCTGTCTCACACACAGGAGGAAGAACCTTGTTATGGATGCAGGCTTTTATTCTTAGGTTAATATCAATGTCCTGGCAACAGGCAACACTAATGCCATATCCCCAGAGCTATATCATGGTCTCTCAAAGGTAAAACAGGGCAAAAGCATGCAGAAAAGATAGGACAAAGAATTATCAAGAGGGCAACTGAACATATTGTTGAAATTGCACTCAGGACATTAGAAAGGGAAACTTCTTTATATGTGTAAAGATCAAGCACCAGATGCTTGATGTTATAGCACAAGATCTTCAATCTCAAAAACAAAGGGGACCTTAAAAAATAGGTTTTTGAATTGGTATTTTTAGACTTTAGTAGAAACTCTACAATCATATGGATTGCTTGTGGAAGTAATGTTTGCTTTCTGTCCTTGATTAGTTCTCCTGTAACATATTTCAGGTATCCTCTTAGCTAATCTAACCTCAGGAAGCCAGTGCTCCTATATCTCACACTACAGGTCATTTCAGGGTTTTCTGTTTGTTTGCCTTTCTTTTTTTTTTTTTTT
This sequence comes from Theropithecus gelada, assembly GCF_003255815.1. NCBI lineage: Eukaryota > Metazoa > Chordata > Mammalia > Primates > Cercopithecidae > Theropithecus > Theropithecus gelada. The sequence continues at coordinate 13,968,350 of NC_037669.1, read as the reverse complement.
TTTTTAAATTTTGTTTTGATGCAGGCTCTTTCTGTGTCACCAGGCTGGAGTGCAGTAGCGCCATCACGACTTACTGCAACCAAAACCTCCTGGGCTAAAGCATTCCACCTGCCTCAGCTTCCCAAAGTGCTGGGATTATAGGCATGAGTTACTATGCCCCACCCAGTTCAGGTTTTGTTATATAAACCACATAGCACCATAAAAGCACATATAATGAAAAAAAATGGAAATCTACAGTGCTGTTTTAAAAATTTCTTTAATCTTCTGTCATGGTAGCTTGCAATTGCCACAATTCTTTACCCGTTCCTGTGTTCATGGCCTTGGCAATGCAGTTTCACAGTGTGTGGTTCCCCATTTCCTAAATCTGGTCTGGCCATGTGTCTTTCTTTGGCCAATAGAATGCAGAGTAAGTGAGTCACGTTGTGCCCAGGGCTTATGTTACCATGGGGAGCTACTCTGGTTTCTCAGGTGATAGGTGGGGCCACAGAGCTCCTAAAAGTTTCTGTCCTTTGTGTGAAGCTACTGGAGGAGGGGATAGGGTAAAGCCAGTTGGGGGCTAGGTCAGTAAGTCTGTGCTCTGGCTCTCCATGTGTGGGGCAAGCAGTGGCCCCTGTGGGGGTTGGGGGACAGTTCTCTGGCCACTGGATAATGTTCCAGGGATGAACGTAGTGCCTCTGCGGCACAGAAGAGTCCACACAGGGAGTAGGGATTAGCAGGTGGCAGTTAGACCCACTCAGCCCCCATGCATTTGGGAAGGCAGACCTCTCATCTGTGCTGTTCGCTAGCAGCAGCTGATTTCCAGGCAGACCATGGTCAGAACCCAAAACTGCCCCAGGCCATAAGTCTTCCCAGCAGGGACAGCAGTGGCCGGAACACACGTCTGTACAGCCCCTCGTTTCGGCCAAGGGAGTTTGTCTCCACTGAAGATTACATTGCACATTTCAGTTGAGAGCTACTTTCAACACGTGACCACTGCCTGAGTTAGTTGGTAGATTTTCATGAGTTCGCCTGTGGTATGGTTTCCCTCAATCTGCTGGAGACTGAAAATGAGCGCAAGGACCTTCGTGCTGCTGCTCCTACTTTTATATTCCCCACCACTCCCTGCCACTCCCTAAATCAGTTCCAGTGTTGGGCAGGGGTAAGACCTTCCCCTGTGGCCTAAACTGCCAGGTTCTTCAGTGGGAACATGTCCTGGAGGTAGTCTCTCCCTCTCTCACACTCTGGGGACTTACGGGTTTTTTTTTTTTTTTTTTTTTTTTTTTTTGCCAGGCTCATGGTGTAGACTGCAGCCTGCTTTTTTTGTTTGTTTTGTTTTTTAAGAATCTGTGGATTATTTCAGTTTTCCAGGTAAGATTTTGCATAGATTTTTGGAAAGAAGTTCACAGTGTGAATCTCCACACACTATTTGTCTTTCTAAGTGGGAGAGGCATGCTAACGCCACCTGCAATCCACCCTCTTGGAAAAAAAAAAAAAAGAAACATCTGTTTGCTTTCTCCTCCCATTTATTCATGCTAAACCTCTCCAAGGGGTTTACTTACAATTTTAGAGATAGAGACGCTTATGACTTCTATATACTGCTTTTGAAAGAAGAGTAAGATCTTGTTTAATAATGGGGAGATCACTGTAAAACTTTGTACTTTAAAGCTTTTTACACATTCTCCATCTAGAAAAAAATACAGGCGGCACTGAGGTCTCTGCAATAAACTGAAGGGAACACACCAATACTTAGAATATATTTTGTTCGTTTCAAATCATCAAGCATTTATCTGCAGTCTTACTTGGTCTTCCAGCATGTTGAAGGTTGCCCATGAGGAGAGTGATCTCACTTGTATGTTTGAGAAACCAAGTCATGGCGCTTTTACTGATATCAGTTGACAAAGATATGGCAAATAGCATGGAGATTCGATGTAGTTTTGCATCAACTATTGCGTAGATCATACAGCTGTTCCATATTCTTTCTCTCAGGGAAGAAAGTAAAACTTAGCTAGGGAAAGAAAACAAAACACAAAAAGCAACAACAAGAAGAAACATGGTTGTGTAACAATAGTTTTCCCTGGTGACTTTTAAAATACATTTATTTCAAAGGGTTTAAAACCACAGCAACATGATTTTCTTTTTAGAAATACCAAAGGTAGTAATCTAAAACTAGTTTCAAAATGTGGTTCACTGAGCTCTCCTTTTCATATCTTTCTTAGATATATTATTCTGGTTTGCAGAATGAGAGCACTGGAATATATCAATGCTAAAGAGCAGTTCTTATCATAACTAATAGGTCATACTGAGGCAGGATAGAATTATTCCTTCCTGGGTCTGCCTATCTTAAAACTAACCGAGTGATTGAAGTTGATTGAAGTAGTAAGTGAAATATATAAAAACAGCAAACATCCTACATATTATGCTTTTATTTTATTATGCCTTTAGGAAATGTGCACATATTCCTTCCTCCGATGAATTCTTCTCCCAATACTACGTTGAATTTTATAGGGAGATAAACTCTTTTTTTTGGTGGGAGGGAGAGTTTGCAATATGAGTCTTTAAGTTTTATTAGTATTAATTTCTGGCTGTTTATAGCAAAAAAAAAAACATGCTTTAAAAGTGTGCAGAAATTACAATCAAATTGATGAAGGTTGGCAGCAACAGTTGAATATTAAAAAGTATTTATTAGTAACAATGAAGATGGCTTTATCTTCATTGAGATCAAAGATTTTAGTCTGTTGGTTTATTCATAAGAAAGAATTTGCAGGTAAACAAGAGGCAGCATCAATTTGGATTAAACTTTTGTGTCCATTTCACAGTCTTGCGTTTATGAGCATGGAATATTTTAGCATATGATCTGGATATTTTATATAACTACTTTATATGATGGGTATGAAATAGTAAAGGAGATGTGATAGTACAATTATACGGTATTGCACCAAAGTCTGTACCAGAAATCATTTTAAGAATGGGAAAAAAGAGACTTATGCATCTATAAAAAATAAACCAATGTTCTTAATCTAATGCTACTTACCCAGACTAAAATAGAAAAACATATTTCGCATTTAAAACATTAGGAATACAGTTTTTACATAATATTTCTTGTAGGTCTTTTAAACTAGGAGGTGTGTTTAGACTTTTGATATTGTCATCAAAATCATAGTAGTGCAACCAAAATTTAATGTTGAAATCTAAAAGAACAAAAATAATTATAGTTTTCATTTAATAATCAAAGTCTTACCATTACATGTAGAAGCAAAAGATAAAGTTGAACTTCTCATGATATTGTCGGTTTTCCAAATATCATTAAGGAGCTTTAGTAAACAAATTATTAAAATTAGCATGAAAATTTAGTTTAAAAATCGCATTTTATTATTTGTGAGAGAATCATTATTTTGATACACTGCATAAAAATAATTATGTATTGACATATTTTATTATAAAAATAATGCCTCTTTTTTCATATCATCCAGACATTACATCTACCATCCACCACTATCAACTTACTATATTATCACAACTATATGCTACATTGCCACTTTCTTGTTAATTCATTTGGAAATCTATACTCATTCCAGTGACTAAATATCCACTGATGGTGCTGGCTGGAAGAAATGTTTCAGATTCTGCCTTATAATAGTATTGTATTGTGTTATGCAAATAAAATAGACTTGCCTCATTTTAATCACCAAAAGCTGCTCTTTCCAATTTTGTAACCATTAGCCATGTGTGTCAGTTTACATTTACATTTAATTAAAATAAAATCAAGATTTTATTTCCTCTGTCCTACTAGCTACATTTCAGGGGCTCAATAGCCACATGTAGTTATTGACTACCATATTGGATAATAAAGAATGATTCCATTACTGCAGAAGGCTCTATTGCAAAGTTCTATTGCAGAGCACTATAAAGCGTGTCTATTGGCAAACTCTTTTGGACCTGCCTAGTAGAACTTTGTGCTATTTTTATAAGTAGAAAATTATAACATTTTCGTAAACAGAAACTTTTTTTCTGCATAGAAACCCACAAACAAACCTAGAAGTTCCAAACATGAAAGATACAGCAATAAACTAGAATGACATAATGTTGGGAGAACAAATATACTTTTCTATCTTTATCTTTCTGACTTTCCAGTATTTTCCCTCCCTCCTATATCCACAACTGTTTGATAACCCAGCCTTTTGTTATTTGGCCATTTACTGATTTCAGCATTTTTAAACAAATAGAACAATTAAGAGAGCATTTCTATTAAGGATTCTCAGAATCAATCTTTCTTTCTCTCTCTCTCTTCCTTCCTTCCTTCCTTCCTTCCCTCCCTCCCTCCCTCCTTTCTTTCTTTCTTTCTTTCATTGTTCTTTCTTTCTTTCTTTCTTTCTTTCTTTCTTTCTTTCTTTCTTTCTTTCTTTCTTTCTTTCTTTCTTTCTTTCTCTTTCTTTCTTTCTCTCTTTCCTTCCTTCCTTCTTTCTTTTCTTTCTTTCTTTCTTTCTTTCTTTTTTTCTCTCTCTTTCTCTCTCCTTCCTTCCTTCCTTCCTTCCTTCCTTCCTTCCTTCCTTCCTTCCTTCCTTCCTTCCTTCCCCTGTCTTTCTGTCTTTCTTTCCTTCTTTCTTTCTTTCTCTATGTTGCCCAGGTTTGAGTGCAGTGACTATTCACAGGTGTGATCACATTATACTAATTATACTACTCAGACTCCTGGACGCAAGTGATACTCTTACATCTGTTTCCAGAGTAGGTGGGACAACAGGAACACACCACTGTGCCTGGCTCAGAATTTTTCTTTTAAATTCATCGTTTAAGCTGCATCTCCTTTGTGAAGAACACTGACTTCCATCCAACAAAAAAACAAAGTTTATACCCTATCTGATCCTGGACTTCTGATGACATATACAGAGTCTATGCTTATGTTTTATTTTTTAATTAACTCAAATTATTATGTAACACTGTGTTTCAGAAAATGTATTGGACATTGAGAAAACTTCTGAGCAAAATAGAAAATCTTGCTTTTTATAATTTAGATTATATTGTGTATATGTGAATGTGTGTATGTTGGAGGAATGTGGAGCTTACATTTAAGTGAGGTAAATACTGACTTGCAGATTTCTTTCTGTACTACCATAAATTATACAATCCAAATTCTTAATGATGCAAATTTATATTATTTCTGTAATTTACATAAAAGACAACATAATAAATCTTAAAATTTTTTATTTTTCAATAAAAAATGGAAAAATGAAGCATATAAGTTCATAATAAGCATGTATTTCTTTAATCAAAATGTACATTTATTTTCCATTACATATACATACAAAGAATAAATTTAAATTCAAGGGAAAATAAGACAGAAAAGAAAGCATGTATACATTTACTTATACATTACACACTTGTGTATTTTTGTGTATGTATATTTTTTAACATATCTTTTTCTCTCAAGGATACAAAGCTGGTCAGTGTAGTTTGTTTAATTATCCTTAAAGGTCTCAAAATGAAAATGTTTTAAATTCACTACCAAAGGATTCTAATAAATGTAATTACTTTATTCATTTATTCAACACCTTTATTGAGCACTTATTCACCATGTATTATTACAGATAAATATTAAAGACTAGTTTTGTCATTTGGTGTTCAACAATAACCTCCACACAAGTCTAAAATTATTCAAATTAAGTAATATAAAGAATTTGAAGAAAAATTAGGAAAAAGCATATTTCTGCTTTGGTTTGCTTCTCCACAATTTTATCTATGAAATAATAAAATATCTTAAGTTATCCTTTTTCTAATGAAATAGGGCAAGATTTCACCTTTCTGTTATCACGCACACTTACCTGTTAAAGCTCTTCAGCCTAAGTTTTAAAAATCTTACTTGAAAATGACACAGGCATTTAATGAGTGTCTATCATTTAATTTAACATAACTTTAAGATTTCAAATAACATGAAAATTTTATTATAAATGCTTATTCCATTTAAATTGACTGAATTTATTTAATTTTTAACAAGTAACCTTAGATTACTTATGAAAACTGATATATTAGACCTAACTAGTCATCATTTCACTGTTAATCATTTTTACAGGCTATAAATATCAGGTGTTCACTTAAGTAAGAATCTTCAAGTTAAACATGTGAGTATTTTACCAATAACTCAGAAGATAGAGTGGTTTTTATTAAATCATACTAAATTAGTCCTACTTATCAAAGAGTTACATGAACAAAGATTATTCTGTTTTTAAGTTGGGTTCACAGTTTTACAACTTTAAAAAGGTTAGCAGAGACAAATAGAAAACTATTCAATCATTTACTCCAGACAAAAATATATGCTGACAATTTGCAAACATTTCTATTTTTATTTTACCAATATTTAAAAACAAGCTATTTATTAAAGATTTACTTAAGTCATGTGAAGTACAAGGGATTTGGGAGAGTTACTATGTAATTACATGAGCACTATTTATCTAAGCCAATCCGAATAGAACTTTCTAAGGGATTTCCGGCCAGCTATGCCAAAATGTACTATATAGACAAAGCATACAACATAACATATGTACTTATGTGTCAACACACCTAACTTATATACACACACAAAGATCTTATTGCTTTCATTTTAGAATTTTAGTAATGAGATAGTAATAAAAACTTAGTTTATAAAAGACTATTGAATCTAAATTATATTTCTGGCAAAATGAGATCTGTTTATATGGCTCTTTATTTTCTCTGATATGTCATCTAATGAAAGCTCTGGACTAAAATTTTGGGTAAAGTAGTTTGGTTTAAAAAAGTATCTTTCATCAGGGCATGGTGGTTCATGCCTATAATCCAGCACTCTGGGAGGCCAAGTTAGGTAGATCACTTGGGTCCAGAAGCCTGGGGAATATGGTGAGATCCTGCTTCTGCAAAAAATAAAAAGTTAGCTCGGCATGGTGATGTGCATCTGTAGTCCCGGTTACTCAACAAGCTGAGGTAGGAGGATCACTTGTGTCTAGGAGGCTGAATCTGCAGTGAGTCAGGTTGGTGCCACTGCATTTCACCCTGGGCAACAGAGCAAGACCCTGTCTCAAAAAAAAGAACAACAACAACAAAAACCTCTTTCACTTTTTCTCTCCTTTTTCTTTCAGTTTCAGATGAATTTAGGGTTAAATTTTCAATGTTTACATTTTAGGTAGGAGTGGTTGAATTATATAAGAAAACCAAAATATCCAAGTAGCGTTAGTAAATACATCTATCTAAATAGATCTATCTTTTGTTTGTCATTTTGCTTTGCTTGACTAGTCAACATGGGCAAGGAAGCACTGTAGCAGGTTTTTAGGGTTTCTCCCACTAAAATTCCTGCAGACAAAGCAATTTTTATGTTGGACAGGGATACCTTATATTATGCTCTGAGTCCAAGATTTTGACCTGTTTGGTCTGAGAGCCTAACTCTTATAAACATTTATTCAGTTCTTTTTCGTTTAGACTATTAATCCTTTAATTAACTCACACTAATTAATTGTTAGTCTAGTCTAGCAAACTTAAATTTACATCAAAAGGGATGACTCCTAGGCCTAGGTTATTGGCTGCCATGGAACTGTTGTTATTTGTAAAGCCATTAATTTGAAAGCCGTTTGAGACTTTTTTTAAAAAAAGAAAAGAAAAAAAACTTGGCTGGAATGCCATAAGCAGTGAGTTTTATCTCAACACCACCAGAAATGTCAGCAGATTAAAAGTAGGCAGAAAAAAAATAGAGAGATAGAGAACTTATAAGACTCTACATGTTAACTGTATAGTTGTACTTTCCTAATTTGATACTAAGAAAAAACAAGCTTGGGAAACTCAAATGATCCCTATGATGGCCATTGGTCCAAAAATGTGCATGAAGGAAAAGTTTTGTAGCAAGCTGGAGTCTCAGAAATCCTGATATGCCTTAATGTTTGAGAATCTCATTTCATTTTTTATTCATCTCCTAAAAGCAAAGACAGTCCTACAAATCCTGTCAGAGACTGTCAGGAGTTTGGACTGGTGTTTTAAATGGTGATGACTGCTTTAATGTCTTTTAGTTGCACTTATCAATTAAAATGCTTATTTTTGCTCTCAGAAGAGTTTCAGAACAAGGAAAAAGAGCCAAATCCTGTATAGGCACATGCTACCAAACCAAAATAAAATCAAAATCAGAATGCCACAATTGTAACCCAGGCATGCAGAACAAAGAAAATATTAAATTAGGCATACAGAAAGAACCAAAAGTAAATTCACCAAAAAAGACATTCATCAGAGACAGAATGTAAATTCTGTAGTAACTGGAGTATTAAAGTTATAAAGACACTTGTTTTTATACAAGAAAGGACTTGCCAGAGAAGTCAAAAAGTATTTTATCATCCAGGAGGAAGGCAAGTGATAGTGGCAAGAGACAGACAAAATCCCTAGGCAGAGAAGGGCAGGTTCGCAGTAAAACCCTACCTTCAAGCCAAAAACAGCCCAAAGCCTAAATACTAGGCTGCTGGTTCAGGATGAAGCCTGTGATCCAGAGTAAGAAGTTCTATTCCTGTTTGCTTGCTCTTTCCTGATTGCTTCTTTCTGAATAATGCTTTTTAACCAATTGAATGTTGCCTTTTTCAATGCTACCAATGGCTTGCACCACCCCCATTTTGTGCCTATAAAAACCCCAGACTCAGCCACACTTTGAACTACTACACAACTTTGGGCAGGGGGCTGCCCAACTCAGGTCCTTCTCTTCACTGACAGCTGTTTCATCACTCAATAAAACTCACTGCCTTGCTTACCAGCCAGCTGTCACCATAACCTCATTCTTCTTAGATGTGGGACAAGAACTCGAGACTCTCCAAATGGCGAGTGTGAACAGAGCTGTAACCCTGTAGCACTCCCTTCCTGCTTGCCAAGCAATGGGAGAGGGAGCTGCTGGGTGCTACACACCCCCATGTGTCAGGCTGTGGATGGTGGGACTGAAAGAGCTGTTAACACACAGTAACATCCCCTTTGGGGCTCTGGGGTCACTGATGTCTCCAAGTTTTTTGGACGCTACTGTGTTCCCCTCATCCAGATGCCATCGTCCAAGTCAGAAACAGGCTGTGGCTTACCCCACCAAGCCACGGGCTGAGCGTGGATCCTGTGGTGAGCAGGGGATCTGGGCTGGAGCACAGACCAAGTGCAGCCTGTCAGGCCGAGTGAGCAGGGTACTTCCTGTGGCAAGCCTGGAACTGAGTGAGGCCCTGGGCAGAGGTGTCACCGGTGGTGTAGGTCTCTCGCTGGTGAAGCGGCACCAAAAATATCCTGCCACATAAGGTTCTTTATTAAGTTAGCCTTACAACTAAAATAAATCTCAAAGTTAAAAAAAAGAAAGCCTGCACCAGAAATAGGGCGGCTCAGGCTGAAAGAAGACTAACCAGGGCAGAAGAGGTGAAATGTGGAAGCAAAGAGCTCAAAGAGTTCAAGCGAGTATTGCACATCAGTTCTAAGAATTGCTGATTCCTTCCCCAAGTGATTTGTTTCACATCCTTCTCTGGGCACCATTTATGTCAACCTAAATAACAAGAGAGAGAAGATTTTTAGAAGAAAATTGTGTTTATTCAGGAATAGGTTATTGCAATGGGAATATGCATGCCATAGTAAACTGTGCATTTTCAGGGAAGTAAAGGAAGACAAGATTTTAAAGAAAAAAATGAGGCTTATGTAAATGTTTTGAGTATAATTATCTTTGGTTAAAAGGAATCCATAGCAAGGATGGCACCAACCCGGGGTTAGACAGGCATTTGTCGGGCATGTGTTCTCACAGAAGTAATTTTTTTGTAAGGTTGTAATGGCATTTGTGCATGATTTTGGTTTTTGCAGTCTTTTGTGATAATTCTTGTAATCAAGCGTTTGTTCATGAGAGCCCTCTCTTTATAGTCTTCCAAGGTCTATGAGTCAGGGTTATTTATTATTATTATTTTTAAACACAAATGACTCTATTTTAATTCTGACAGTTTTCATAGACTTTATTTGAATTCGTACAGCAATTAAGAATGATTGTTTTAGCTGCCACCTCCTCACTCATTACTAGATTTTTTTGTTATATTTTATTTAGATTGTGAAACCACCCTTTCTTCTCAATCCCATATTTAATGTCATCTTTTAGGCACCAATCAATTGCTGAATTATGGTAGGCGTATTTTCCTCATACACAATTTTTTATTTCCACCTAGCGTTGTATTTAATATTAAAATTATCATATAATTTTTCTCCTTTAGTTTTTAGTGTGATCACTTACACTGACTCATTTTGAAAATTAAACTTTTCTTGCTTTCTTGTGACAGACCTCACTTGGTTTGGGTGAATTTTCTTTCCTATGAATTTTTTCAATTTACTTTCCTGGTATTTTTCTAAGCATTTTTTTTTTCTCTTTTTCTTGATGGATATTGTCTCAATCTCTCTCTCTCTCTCTCTACTGTCCTTGTTAGATTGTTTGCCTGATAAAGCAAGTTAGGAAGTATTACTTCCTTTTAAATTTTCCAAAAAAAGTTCATAATTTGTATTATTTCTTCATTACATGTCTGGTAGAATAGACTAGTGAAGCTATTTGGTGCTGAATTTTTCCTTCAGGGAAGATTTTACGTTGTTTATGGTAAGTTGCTATCTCAAAGGATTTGCTGAATTCTTTGGCACAAAAGGTAAATTTTTTGGCATAAAATTTTTCATAATATTCCCTTATCCTTTTATTGTCTTTAAGATTTGTGATAATAGCACCTCTGTTAACTTGGTACTGGCAATTTGTATTTTTTTTCTTTCTTTTGGTTAAGTTGCCCGGATGTTGATAAATTTAATTAATCTTTTCAAACAACCACCTTTTGATTTGTTGGTTTTTCTCTCTAGTTTATCTATTTTCAGTTTTATTATTTTTCCCTGTTATCCTTATTTATTACCATTGTGTAACTTTAATCTCTTTTAAACTAGCCTCTCAAGATAGAAGCCTAAGACACTGATTTTAAAACTTTTTCTTTCCTAATATAGAATTTTAAGATACAATTTTTTTCTTTATGTCCTACTTTAGTGACTTTTCCTCATTTTTGATATGTTGCATTTGTATTATCATTCAACGCAAAATCTAATTTCTCTTGTGATTTCTTCTTTGACTTTTGACTTTAGAAATGTGTTGCATATTTCTAAATATCTAAAGATTCTATTATTGTTATCAAATTCTGATTTAATTGTATTGTTTCTTTGTATTTCAATACATTTTTTATATATACTAGATATTGCAAATTATACACTGGAGAGTTTTCTTTAATTTCACCCTTGATATAGAATCCCTCCAGGAAATTATTGGCTAAATATTTGTAGAGGCAGCCAGACAGGAGCATAACCTAGTATTCATTACAGGCTCCCCTAAAAAAGATTTTTTTCCTCCTCAGGTTTACTCAGCTCATCTATGCCCTCAGTTTTATTTTATTCTGGTACCCCTCACCTGACTTTATTAATCTAAATCTCTTCTCTCATAATCCCAGGTGGATCTATTGAAACCCTTTCCTTTGATGTACAATTTCAGATAAAATTCAAGAAGGAGTAAGTCTCTCTTTTTTTAATATGGCTATACATGTGTGTGTGTGTTGTGTGTGTGTGTGTGTGTAACCAGTCTTACAACTTATTTAACATTCCCTAAGTCATAGTCCATTATTTCTTTTCCATGCATGAACTGGGCACCAATGACTCCTAAAATTAGCAATAGTTTTTTCTCAATATTTTCTGTATGTTCTAAGCAGAATTTGTATTTCTCTAAAGCCAAATATAATTTCCCATCAACCAAATCCTCAACCACACTCTTCTCACAAATCCTGCTGAAACCTGGTTTATAAAATGCAGCTAGCTTTACGTGTGCTATTAGGTAGTAACCATACCTGAAAGTACTGCTTTCACTTTCTTAGTGAATGCTGGATGCCCACAAGAACATCCTGAACAAAGTACTAGAGGGTTTTCTATAGTTAATTAAACTTTTCTAGAAATGCTGAAAAAGAATTATCTGGTTAGGATTGGAGCCAAAAAAATGAGAAGCATCAAATTTCCTTGTCATTATCACAGAGATGTGTTCAACCAAACCATTTTTAGATTTATTGAATAGTGTAGTTTTAGGTATTCTTTGCTTGATATGATTATTTTTAGCATTTGTCTGACCACTTTAAATTAATGTAGTTTTTACCATACTTTGAAGTATTTTTAATCACTCTTATACCCTTGAAATCTTTTCTGGAACAAGATAGCTATATAAATAAATACATTTACTTAACCTCTCTCAGCTTCAGTCACATTCCCTATGTAATAGGGAGAATAATTTCTATTTCATATGACTTTTATGAAGATTAAATGAGAAAACATATGTAAAAACATCTAGTAAAGTGTTCAGGCCATAGTAGTTACTTAATACATATCAGCTTTCTTCCCTGCCTCATTTAATTTTTTCTTTTAGTCATATATATGGGTTCTACTAATATTTCTACTCTCCATATTAGTAGACTAAATGATGCTAAGGAAATTTTTAACACCTAAAGTCTATGATTTTAAACTAGTTTCATTTATTTAATTATTTTTTTCCTAAGCCCTTGAAAATACAATGTCACTTTTCTTTCTAAGAAGTTCTTTTACTTTACTCAGAAATACCTAATGGAAAACGCTTAGAGAAGCTGATTTTTATATAAATTTACAAATTTAATGTTTTATTCTTTTGCTGCCATTTTCCAACCTGTCAAACACATCTGTTTTGCTTTTGCCTCAGTGGGTTCTCTGCAGGAGCCTACTTTTTGACATGATTATCCCAGCAATATCATTTTCAGCTTCTACTTTGGCAGCTACCTCCTGAAATGCTTTAAGATATTTTACAGATTTTTCTTTTAGTGACCCTTGAGAGACTAATTTTTTTTGGGGGGGGGCAGGATAAGAATCTTGAATTATCTCCTTGAGTATCTTTATAATCTCTATGTTCAGTCTCGTTCTTAAATGAATAATGTATATTCCATGGTTCCTGTCTGAAAGAAGGTACCGACTTCCATCTCCCTTCAGGAGAGAACTCTGAGCACTCAAAATTCTTGGAAGTTTAGGTGCTGATACCACTAAGCTCTAATGCATCAGCAAATGTCTTATGGCCTTGGGGTGTCTTTTAGACAGTGATAAAATGTCAGTTTCCCTTTGGGTTTGAGAATTTCCACAAGAGAATGCAATCTCTCTCCACTGAGACGTTTTCCTCCAGAAACCAAGAATTTCTGACTCACAGTTGTTTTACCACCTGCAAGTGTCACCTTTCCTATCAATTATTATCCTAGGTGACACATGACATCTCCCGCTTCAGAACAACCTCACCACAGTTTCTCGTCCATCAATATAATGCCATTCAGAGTGGCAGTCATTCACTTTGATAATCCTACTGAATTACAAGTTTCCTATAGCCTGTGACTTTTCTTTGAACCCAACCTTTCACCTGTCAGAATCAACCACATTGTCTCCTGTGTTCTTCAAGTATATTACACACACTTCTGTTGCTTTCAAATGGAAGTGATCTAATGCTTCTTTTTAGCTTCTGCCATAGTTAAAATTCTCATCATAACATAACTGGATATAATTACTTCCTAACTTTTTTCTTCTGCCTCCTAGCTCTCCCCTTCTCCAATTCATCCTCTCCACTGACACCAACTCACCATTTTAATACATACAGCTAATATGTTATTTCTCTTAACAAATCCTTAAGTAGATCTTTTTTACTGTGTTACTTTATCCACATTGATAAAGGATTTGCTTCTCATTGTGCCATAAAGTGTGTTTGCAATCTGGCTCTTATATACCCTTTGGACTTTATCTTCTGTCACTTACAAAAATGCGTCTATAGTTCGGTCATCCTTTAAAATCATAACGCTCTTCTGCATTCTCCAGCTTTATTTATTGTGCTCCCTCCCTCTCTCTGGAGTGCCACATTGTTTGCAATCTCCCAATTCTACCTTTAAGGTCAGTTCAAATGCTAATCCTCGTAACACCTCACCCACATCCATCTTCCCTCTAATAAATTCCCTTTACCTGTCGATGTTGGATTTTTCTTCTTGGTCACTTTGTAAGCCGGGAACCCCTGGCCGCAACACCCCACCAGGGCCTCCGTTGGTCACACTGGCGGGCCCCAGCTCACCTGTGTTATCGTTTGAACCTGCATTTGGCAGTTCCTAAGCTCTTATACTGCACCCAAGAAGAATGAGGATGCAGGGGACATTGAAGGATGAGGAGGGCAGAGAAGAACTTTACTGAGCGATGAAAATGGCTTTCAGTGGAGAGAGGATGTGGAGTTGGTTTCCCTACCCGAAGGCAGGAAAGTCACCCATGTGGTTGGGTTCTGGGGCCTTTTGTGAACTTAGAAAGGGGAGTGCATGCTGATTGGTATGCGAGTATGCAAAAAAAAAGTTTAAAGCGAAGACATCACTCAAAGGTAGGCATGACAAAAACCAATTAGGAAAGGCTAGGTATGTGTAAAATAGGTGAAGGATGAGGACCAATCAGAGGAAAACACTCCAAACAGGAAGACAAGTTCCTTTTTTTTTTTTTTTTTTTATAACGGAAAGAAGTTTAATTGACTCACAGTTCCACATGCCTGGGGAGGCCTCACAATCATGGCTGAAGGCAAGGAGGAGCAAGAGCACATCTTACATGGCAACAGGCAAGAGACAAGCCTGTCTGAGGATTTAACTTGTAGCTTGGCTTTCAGGCTTTAAACTGCCTTCAGCTTGGAGGTGGGGTTTCACTGGGGACCCATCCCTATCTGCCCAGACGTTTGGTTGCCTCCTGCCACCCTCACTGTGTTTCTGAAGCTCTTTTTACATTGTCTATTAACAAGTAGCACAACAACTTGCATTTATATTTCTCTCTAAATTAGAGAAAGTGACTTGAAATAACTTTTGAAAGATAGCATGTCTTTTTGTCACTAATGCATAGCACAAATTTGACTACATAGCAAATATTTGCGGAATCAGAGACCATGCTGAAAAGAGACCATGCAATTAAAAAAAAATGTAATGTATTAGCTTGCAAAGCTACAATATATTTTAGAAACAGATTGAACACAGAGCAAATCGGGTATCTGGGAAGAAAATAAGGATGAAAAATAGAAGAAGCCTATGAAAGCAAAACCTAAAGAGAAGTACTGTGTGGGAACTTAGGAAGAATAAAACAAGGAACAAAATAAGGAAAAGTTTCAGTTTTGTATGGATGTGTCTAATGACGCCTGTGGCCTAAGATTTTAAGGCTTGTTCTATCTCACTGTGTCTATTGCCTTAGGGAAAATTAAATTCATTTAGCCAGATAGGTGCTTTGCTGAGACTCTTCTGACATTCTTAATTAATGTAAAATATATCAAGGACTCAATGAAGGTATAGGTTTACTCTACTAGTATCATGTTTGAGTTGGCCAAGGGTCAGAACATTCAAACAGTATGCTACTTACATGAGTTTGCTCTACGAAAAAGGGCAAATCATGTAAAGAGTGGGGGAAAAATAATGTTAACAGATGTTACTGATGGCTTAAAAGAGGGCAGAGAAAAGAAGGCAGAAAGGAGCAAAATAGCACACATTGTGGTAGTAAAACTACCAAACATGGATTCAGAAGCTCTGGGTTATATCCTGACTTTGCCAGTATTTATTTAGGGTATCTTGGGCAAATACTTTAATCTCTTCAGTTATCATCAGTAAAACTAATATGTTGATACCAACTTAAAAGGTGATTATAATTATTAAACTATGTTATGCATGTAAAAGTAATCTGCAAATGTTAGCATACTATATCAATATAAATACTTTTTTTCACAACTCTGCCCACTATAAGTCTTCCTTTTTGAAATGTTAAAAAGAACACACTTTAAGTGTAAAATGATAAAAAATAAAAATACCGCTATCGTTGTGGCTTTAGAAGTTTAAAAGACAGCAAGCAATTTTATTCACAATGTGAAATAAAATGAGTAAAGGCTTAGACTTTCCCTCTAGTTTAGGAATTACTTTAATTTCTCTTTGGTCTCATGCTTTCCCACAGGCAATTTAGAATGTCACATACACTTAGAGTAGACACGTTATACAGTGAAATTGTGCAAAACGTTTATGACAATCCTCATCTGAGACATAAACACTTCTTGTTTCCTGCTCGTGTTTTCAATAAAACCATATTATTTCAAGCAAAATTACTTAGAATATGACTAACCACATGCTCTGTGAGACAACATACAATGGAGGCACTTCCTTGAAAAAGAAAAGCATGAAAAAGAGAAAATGTGAGCCTCTTTATTTAACTGACTATCTTTGGGATAGAGCTAATTAAGTTACTATTGAGCTCAGCTTTACTAATTCTTATGATCTGTCTGAAGCTCTCTTTGCAACCAGGTCTTCCCACTCTCTTCTCTTTATTTCCATTTAAGATGTCCAAGATGCCTACTTTCTTTCCAATAATAATTTCCTTTCTTATTCAGTCTCTCAACTGCTCATTTTTCTTGTCTCCTCTTTTAAGAGAGAGAATCCACAAAGCAAGAAGTTGTTTGGCAAGTCGTACTCAGGCCAGGAGAAATGTTTTTTTAATCTTTCTTCTCAAATTAATGGAGCAATATCATAACCTTGACTATTTTTATCTCCTCTTGGTCCCCATTGTATAAGGAGCCTTGAAAAGATTCCTCACCTTTTGGACATGTTTATACCTATTCACGGAGGCATGCATTTCCTATTGTATCAACAAGAAAAATATACTCCTTCCTCTCCGGGTTTATATATATTACTCAAAAGTTTAACTTTTGAAATGTTTATTGTCGTTAAATTTGTGTGCAACATGGGCATTTTTTAATGGCCAATAGCTGCAGGTGTCTGGTTTGGTAAATCACACATATTTACAAACAAGATTTTAAATTCCTTTTAGAGAGCGACCATGTTTTAGTCTTCTGGTTATCTCAAAGTTCCAAGAATGTAGAATACAATTTTCATAAATATACATCCAGTTGAATTAAATTTAACATATCTTCTAACTTGAGACAAATATGTGACTCATAGAAATGGCATCTACTTTTGGAGAGAGTGTGCCATGGTCTGAAGAAACAGCAAAGACATCAGCCTATTACCATCCTGTTTAAACTATGATTGATAGGTGGCTCTCAAGATCATAGACCAATAGAGTATCGTAAGTGTGGCAAACAGGTCAATATGCATTTCTACTCACCTTCATCTTTTTCGGTCTAATTTGGGATTTTGATAGAAGCAAAAGCAGAAGCATCACAATAGTTACATGTGTTTATCTTATGGAATTTTGTGACTTACTGCTATACAATTAAAAAATGTGTCAAGACAGCCAAGTCTCTGCCATCTCTACTATGTTCTCAATATAACTGAAAGTAATACTTAGCTTTACAATACCACCTTAAGTTTTTTGCTTTTGTTTTTGCTTTCTTCTTTATTATTTTATTTTTATTGTCTTACTTATCACACACTATTTTCCACAAAGTGACAATCTTTTGGGAAGAGTATCATGCTGATTCTTGCTTTGGTGCCATTTGGGTCTGTGCCATTTATATACATTTCAGCCAGTAACACATTATGCAGTTAACATCACGTCAATACACAGCCCATACAAATGAGATGGAGTTATGTAATATTGCTTGAAAGTTTTAAGCAGATGGCCAGATACTGTGACAAACACTTTTTAGTTGAAAACAAAAAGAAAAAAATCCTTTTTGAGTAAATGATGTGTGTTGCACAGTCAGATTTCAGTGTGATTTTACCAAGGTCTAGCTAGAGGCAGGATGTGCAACTACATGAATTATACTTACTGAGCATTCCAACCCTTTATGCCTCGTTGCAAATCCCCACTCCCTTCACACCACAGCTGGTGCTTGTTTCCACCACTGAGTTTTAAATAATTCAGTGAAATTCTTGAGAAGTAGAGAATGTTTTGCATAATTTTGAAGCTTGATTACTATTTGCACCAAATGTTGCTTATCAGCCAGATTGCCTCAATGGGACTAGTGAAGATTTCCTTTGAATTGAGATTCAAAACATATTTATTTTACTAAGTGCTTGAAAAGAGGAGAATCATGAAAATACCATTTCACGTTTACTGTTGTAAAATTATGAAGGTAGATCACAATACAATGTGCTTTTTCCTAAAACATTAAAAAGAAATAACATTTATTTTTGCAGCTATATTAAAATTTACCATTTCTTTTTTTAATAGTACTGTTTGTTCATTGTTGGGACTCTTTCTCTGTCTTTCTCTATTCCACCCCAAGAATGATTATTAATATTAAAGAGTCCATTATGATACCAAAAGTGGTAAATATCACATTTGAATTCTGTTTGTATAAATTTTTATTTGTAGTTTAACAGAACTCACTTCTTTAAAGGACATGAAAGGCAATTAGACCACAAGACTCATCAGAGATATAGAGGAGCACTTGGATTAGATCAGATTATATCCAATATAAAAATGATTATATTTTGGAGTATACTGACTAAGAAGGTAGCTCCGATCCAGAAATAAAGGAAAAGAAAGTGAATCGAAGACATATGAAAGTTAGTTGAGAAAAAAAATATCTCTAAGCATCTTCCTTCATTGACTTAGGATGAACTAACTTAATGTCTCATATACAGAGTCCCAGAAGACTGAGTATGAATTTGAGGATGCTGCAAAAGAAGTTCCCAGATTCAATTAGTTCTACTCACAGGCATTATCAAGGAGGGAGAGTACATGTCCAGTTCTGAGGAACTCTGAACAAATGGCTACCCTCATAGTGAAACCGACCCAATTGTTCTATTGAACTGATGTTTACAATCTTTTGAAACAAACACAGAAATTGACCCCCCTGGTCCTAAAGCTTTAAACTGATATTTGTCTTATGTGAGTACCTTCCTCAGGAAACTGGCCCTCAGGCCTCCCAGATAGTATCAAGGGACTGAAACTCAGCAGATCACAACATCCAGACAACGAGAAGCCAGACCCCTTATCCCTCATGATTTACTTATTCCTTCCGATTTCCTGTTTACCTGCATGTAGTTACATTCCTTCCCCACTATATAAATCCCAATTTTAGTTGGTCAGGAAGATGGATTTGAGACTGATCTCCTATCTCATAGGGGGCAGCAACTGATTATTGCCTTCTTCCCTGGCAATACTCGTTGTCTCAGTGATTGTCTTTCTGTGTGGGGAGCAGCAGACATAGAGCAAATATCTGGTGTTTTGGTAACAGATTTTGGTTCCTTGACTGGGAACATGTTGCTTGTAGCTTGTCTGCTGTGGGACAGGAGATTCAGAAGCCCTCTTAAGCAGCTACCTAACCCTTTTTTGCCTGGAGATGGATTTTGGTCTCTTTCTCGTCCTGCCACTCCCATCCCCAACCACGTTCCTGATTGCCTAGCAAGAACAGCCTTTGGAATTTGTCATCTGTATCTGGTCCGGTGAATGTCACTTGTGGGTACCAGACAGTAGGATCTGCTTCTCTCCATATGGGAAATTCTGAAGAAATTTCCATTTGCAGGTTGAACAAGCCCCCCAATTGAGATAGGAAAGCACCCCAGTTGTTTCAGTTTGGACCCTCTTGGGGCTTGTTGGTTACTGCAGCAGTTGGATTGTGTTTTGGTGACTGTTTATGTGTCAATATAGTCAAGGGAACTCAGAATTTGATAAACTGATATTTTATAATACTGTTTGGCTTCGTATTCTTTGCAAGCTGGAGAAGTATGACCTCTCCATGGGTCTCATTTTGCTGCCAAATGAGAAAGTGGATAGAATTTTGTCTCTTCTGTCTTTTATGCTGCTCTTCAAAAGAGGATGGGGCCTGATTAACACAAGATGCTCTTCTGTGGTGTTGTTTGGCCCCAGTGTTCTTTGGAGTCTTGGGAAGTTTGGCCTTTAAAAATCAAACTGCCATGGAAACTGCTTCACCCAAAAATTTGGTTCACAGCTTTCTTTGGATTACCTATGGAGGCAAAGTTTAGCCATGTGAGCATGTTCATCGACTGGTGAGTTTGTATTGTTATCTCATGGCTAGGGTTCCAAAGTAAAAGCTATTGGATCTTTGTGGGTGTATACATATTTAGATGTATTTTTGTTTATGTACATTTATTATATGTTGTGACTACCAAACTAGCTTATAAATAAAAAAGCACTCAGAAATTCAGTAAATAAGTCCAGGTAATTTTCAAGACTTTAAAATTGTTGATAAGATAAAAATAGGAATGTTTTCAGAATCATCAGTATACATACATGGTTTTAGATTTGTCTCTGCTAGATATTTTGAAGTGTGAGGGTTTGGCATAGAAGGTTATAAAACTGTAAACCCAGCCAAAACAAAATGACCTTTGTGTGACTTTTTTTTTTGATAAGTAAGACTAATTTAATGTTGTTGGCTTAATGAAACAGCAGAATCTTTTGTGTTATTGGTGAAAATACCCAGGTAGTTAAATTTCAGGTTCTTACTTAGGTGAACATCTGATACTCACTGGTTATAAAATGGCTAACAAGGAAATGATGACCAGCTTTGTCTAATATGTCAGTTCTCTTATGTAATCTAGATAAGCTGCTAAATATGAATGATATGTAAATGGAATAAATGCAATTTAAATTTTTTAAATTATTTTTGATGCTCCTTGGATATCTGGGTCATTTTCAAAATTGTGGAATGCTCTTATATATAAAATGCTAATATCTGATGGATCAGGATTTCTTGCTTCCTACATTTTTATGGAAAATTTAAGGTTACTAAGAATAAGAATTGTAGATAATGTGTAATTTTGTGTGTAAAATGTGCCAAAAAGATGTGTTCTTATTGAGAAAAGACAAATTTTGTCTACTTCAAAAGTTATCTAAATATTAAATTATGGACTTGGAAAAGTCATTTATGAAATAAGGTAAAAAGGAACCAGTAAGTAGGGGAAAGAGATGTGAAGAAAGTGATAAATATGCAGATGTATTTTTTGTAAAGATTATTTAAAAAGGAGAATAATTGTGTATGAAAAACTTGTATGGTAAATATTTGTCCTAAAGTAAAATGACTGATTATTTAAAATAAAGAGAAAATTTAGGACCAAACAGAAAGTCCAAGCATGTTATAGATGGTGTGTGTAAGGCATATGTACTTTTTCTTTTCTGTTTTTCTGTGTGTCTATCTTCATGCACATACAGAGAAAATAGAAAATTGCAAACCTTTAAATAGTAAAATATCCTTTAAAAGCTGACAGAAAATTAAAAAAATGTGCTAATTACCATTGTTCAAAGTTAAAACACTTAGTCTTGATAAAAGTAAAATAAATACTGTAAAGAAATAAACTGGCAATTTGGCAATTCTAATACAGTTAATCATGAAGTCAGATTTAACATGGACACAAATTTCACATAAGTGCTTGCATTGCTTTGTTTCACACTCTCTCTGCTATTTCACATAGATAGTACTAGCAGTGAAGTACTTACTGATCAGATGTCTGAAGTGAATTTCATAATTGCACAAAATGTATAGTGGTGTTGGTGGGCTTAAGGATATTAATTTGTATACCAGGAACAAAATATTCACCTTGTGCTTTTTTAAAGGCTCTGGGTAGTAGTGTAGCCTCCAAGGTAAAGCCACTAGGAGAAAATTTTGGGGTTCGTTTCCTGTTTGTGCTTCTAATTTTCATTTGTTTACTGTTTGTTCTTCTTTAAATTTTACATATACATATATAAATTTTACATTTACATCTATATGTATATTATTATATATGTATATATGTATATGTAAACTTTACATATATATATATAAAACCATTAATGTTTTTTACTGTCTAATGGAATGCTTGTATTTGGTTCTATGAATAGTCATTTTGTTTCCTATGCATTACAGATAATTATTTGTTCTATTTATGTAAAATTCTTAAGCTACCTTTCAAGCTTCCAAAAATGATAGAGTATACCAGTCATTTAAAATTGGATTGATATTACTTAGCTCTCATAATTAAAAGAACTATACAAGCTTTGAGATTTCTGGCCAAAAAATTAAACACTTATTTTTACAAATTTTAAACAGAGATGGTACATTATTTATTTTGCTATTCTGAAATGTAAATGAGAGTAGAAATGTTTAAATGGTGTTTATTTCCAAGGTAATTCAATTCAATTGAAATTTAATTGGGAAAAAATCTTCTTAGGTAATGAGAAAAACTGTGGTATGGGCATAAAGTTCTAATATACCCATGAAAGTTTAAAGGAAAGGATCTTTTCCTTTAGGTAATGAGGAAAAACATGATATGGCTACAAGGTTCTGATGTTCAGGAACGATTGACCTTATTCTTAAGAAAATAACATAATTTATATTTTATATATATATTTATATGTATATTATAGTAAGGGAGGATACCACTCCTCATATTGTCTTATGCCCAATTTCTGCCTCCAAAGAAAGAAGTAAAAACTAGAAGGCAGAAATGAAATCCACAGGCAGACAGCCCAGCACCACACCTTGGGCCTGGTAGTTAAAGATCGATCCCTGACCTAACTGGTTCTGTTATCTACAGATTACAGACATTGTATAGGAATGCACTGTGAAAATCCCTATCTTGTTTTGTTCTGATCTAATTACCGGTGCATGCGGCCCCCAGCCACGTACCCCCTGCTTTCTCAATCAATCACGACCCTCTCACGTGCACCCCCTTAGAGTTGTGAGCCCTTAAAAGGGACAGGAATTGCTCACTCGGGGAGCTCGGCTCTTGAGACAGAAGTCTTGCTGATGCCCCCGGCCGAATAAACCCCTTCCTTCTCTAACTAGGTGTCTGAGGAGTTTTGTCTGCCACTCGTCCTGCTACAATATTATTATATAAAATAATATAATTTATATTATGATATATAGTTATAATAATAACTGGAATTTCTTTCAAACTACTTTAGTTGTGTCTACCATTATTAAAATTAAGTGACATTCACTTGGATCAAATCATAATTTAAAAAGTGAGACTTACTAATGATTTTTATCCTCAGTCTTTTATCACAGATGGGCCTTCATGTGTGCACTTATGTATACAAAATATGTACAAGTGTTGCACTGGTTTGAAACTTCTAGTGGTAAAAATAAACTAAGAAGTTTTCAATACAGTATCTGGAAACCAATCTTGGAATTGTGGGATAATGCTCTTTTAAGTAGCTGTAAAGAAAGTATTGGGTGCTTTTTCTTACTCTGTTTCCATTTTGTTGTGTAGTATTTAAGCAAAAGTAGGCTATTTATCCTCATACTGAATTTCCAGAACGAGTGTTTGCATTTACCATTTTTTATGAAAAGAAAATTTAATTGTCTTGCTTTAATAGAATGGGAGTGGTGGGTCATGCCTGTAGTCCCAGCACTTTGAGTGACTGAGGCGGGTGGATTGCTTGAGTTCAAGGAGTTCAACATGGCAAAACTCTATCTCTACAAAAATTACAAAAATTAGCTGTGTGTGGTAATGCACACCTATAGTCCCAGCTACTCCAGAGTATGGGGTGCGAGGATAGCTTTAGCCCATGAGGAAGAGATTGCAGTGAGTGTAGATTGTGCCACTGTATTCCCGCCTGGGCTACAGAGCCAGACCCTATCTAAAGTAATGATAATAATAATTAATAATAATAATAATGACAGAGTTTGGTATATAACCCATCATAGTTTTGATGCTTTTGGTCACTGTTCTGTCACAGAATGCTAGCAATTGGACATATGTAAGAAGTAATCTAACCACTTTAGTGCAGCGTTTTGAAGTGTGCAGGCAGGAACTACTTGACACCAAATGACAGTGTTTTAATTCGCGATGTGTCAGACAGAATAATAGGACTTTCTGCAGTGTAAATGTCTAATCCTTATGCTGTTAAGTTATAGGACTTCACTCCTGGGTCTGAAAAAGGCAAAGACTACAGCAAAATCTTGAATATTGACATTCCAAGCCTCATTTGCAGACTCAGGAGAAGGTGACAATCAAAATGCACTGTTTTCATGAGACACAGGGCCAGAAATTAAGATCATTTAATCCCTCTAGGCTCATAGAAGGGTATGTGAGATTGTAAGGGTCGATTCTGAGGGACAAAATTAATTATGTAAGTTATTTTGTGGTGGTTGTTTGCCATCTTACGTAGACCTTAAAAACAGCTCACCATTCAATACCAGTGCTAAAGACACAATTCTGCTTCGGGGCCTGGGGAGCTAGGTCTCCCAGGCCAGAGGGAGGCCTCTTCAATGGCAGGGGAAATTCCTCTGAATCACAAGCAATTCTGTAACCTTAGGGGCTTTTAGTTTTGGGCTTTATGTTACTTAAAAAGGTTTTAAGGGTTCAAGAATGTCTGTCCACCTGCATTCATGTCTGGTCTAGAATGTTTAATTGGCTATAAGTCTTTTGATTTAAGTCCCTTTGCTGCAGTGTCCCACCAAAAGACAGGATGGACCTGCAACAAGTACCCATACCAACCCAGAAATGGTATGGGGCAAAATACAATCCTAAGCCCTCTACCAATTGAACACACCCACTTGTGGCCAAGGGACCCTAGTTGCCAAAAGACAAATCTTACCTGGGAAAAGGTCTTGTCCCATTCCCTGCTGAGGATACAGGTAGCCTTCAGAAGTGGGTTGGCTTTAGCCCATTTAAAATGTTGTACAGAAGACCATTTCTCCAAATCCCTAAACTCCCTGACACTTGAGGACCTTTTTCTTCCCTTGAAACACAAGCTAGATCATACATAAAAAATTAGGAAATATAACTATTGTCTCCGAGTTTGCTTCCAACAGGCTCCAGTTTCCTACCAATGTGCCGCTTCACTCTTTGAAACCAGGGGACCAAGTCTTGCTGTAGTCCTAGATATCCCACCAGGCTGAAGACCAACTGCATCCACAAGAGGTCAGCTCTGTTAAAAGTGCTGCTGACCACCCACTCATCTGTCAAGTTAGCTGATGTTGGGCTGTGGATTAATCACACTTGGGTAAAACCAGTCTCTCTGGGGTTGCCTCCTGGGGAAATACTCATGGTTTTGTGAACCCTCAGATGGCTTTAAGTTAATATTCATAGCTCAGCCAAAGACCCTAGATAAGAAATCATAACGGGAACATATAGTGTTCAGGATTATTCTCTTAGATTCCCCAGGGGATTCAGTCTATGTCCTTTGGTATTTTAAATTTCAAGTTATCTATGTTATTAATCATCCTAGTCAATGTGGCTTAAAATGTTCTAAAATCAGTAATAAAAGTACCCAGGTTACAGTCCTCAACAAGCCACATGCCTACCAGGCACCTGGGAGTACTTTCAGTTACAGGGGTGACATTTTTATTCATCAATATTATTCCATGATGCCCCTTCTGAGCATGAAGCAGTCAAAAAGAACTATGACCAGATTTATCATGATTGAGGGTTTGATAAATTGAAAATAGGTGCTGAAACCAACCCAATTGTCTTATAGAACTGATGTTTACAGTCTTAAAGCTTCCAGCTTGCATTTGTCTTATCTGAGTTCCTTCCTCAAACCACTGATCCTCAGGTCTTTCAGGTAGTATCAAGGGACTAAAACTCACCAGATCACTATATCCAGACAAGGAGAAGACAGACCCTTAATCCCTCATGATTTATTTACTCATCCCTAGTTCCTGTTTACCCAGGTGTAGTTACATTCCTTCCCCACTATATAATATTGAGTTATGGATTAACCATACTTGGGTTAAATCAATCTCTCTGGCATTCCCTTCAGGGGAAATAGTCATGTTCTTGGAAACTCTCAAATGGCCTTAAGCTGATATTCAAAGGCCAGCCAAAGACCCTAGATAAGAAATCATAATTTTAATCAATCAGAGACTGGTCTTCCATTTCCTAAGTTGCAGCACGTGATCAATGCCTTCTTTCTGGGCAATCCTCATTGTCTCAGTGATTGGCATTTTGTGCAGTGAACAGTAGGACCGAGACCAAATCCGTGGTGGTCAGTTACAGCACCAGCTGGAATGGTCAAGTCATCACACATGACAAACACAGACACACACACACACACTCACACACAAGTAGGTCACATAAGTTGATAATTCTGCTATTCCAGGAAGTTCTGTCAAAGAGTCCTAGATTTCCAGGGGTTTCCAAGATCCAAAGTTATTGATACAACATATTTATGCAATCTTTGTTTTGTTGCTTCTGAAAGAGTCTTTATGCCACCTCTCATTATCTACACACACTCTTCAGTACTCTCCAATAGAAATTTTCTATCTATGCTACATGGCTGCTTTTCTAGCAACAACAAGGCTACATATAACTACACCATCTTTTTGGCAGTATATGATTTATTAATTTTATCCCGCATAAATATATTATTCTGTATGAATAACCCATGAAGGGAGGAAAGATCTTTGTTTTATTCCCAAATAAAATTTGGATTTACTAGTAATTAATCCCAAGCAATCTCTGAATAGATTAGGCACTCAAAAATTTTTGTTGAATGACATAATCCAAGAATGGATGTATTATTTCACTAATAACATACAAGTAGATACAAGCAATATCATAAAATGAGCTTTTCCACAATGAGATAATTTTGGCTTTTATATAAAAATTAGAAAGATAATTTTTTTGAGACAAAGTCTCATTCTTGTCACCCAAGCTGGAGTGCAATGGCATGATCTCAGCTCAGTGAAACCTTTGCCTGCTGGGTTCAAACTATTCTCCTGCCTCAGCCACCTGAGTAGCTGAGATTACAGGTACCTGCCACCACGCCCAGCTAATTTTTGTATTTTTAATAGAGACATGTTTTTACCACGTTGGCCAGACTGGTCTCAAACTCTTGACCTCAGGCAATCTGCCCTCCTTGGCCTCCCAAAGTGCTGGGATTACAGACGTGAGCCACTGCACCCAGTCAAAGATAATTTCTATTAAAGGCAGAAGTCCTCTGTTAGTGTATGGTCATTTATATTCAACATCTAAGTACTCAAAAGTCACAAATCATGTGCTTCTATAAGAAATTAATGAATTTGTAACAGGAGAAATGGTAATGCAGACAATATTAAGATGATGCATTTTTCAGGAGGAACCAGAAGATGGTTCAAATTTCCCTGAAGGAGACAACCTATATTTTGTCCTCTTATCATTTAAATTGTTAAATAGGGTGAATAGTATCTATCAATATCTGAAACTTTAATTTGTAGAGTTTATGGAATAAGAGTGATCTTGTTCTTCCCTGTCTTTATATTGGGTAATCTTATATTTATTGACAGACCCCATAGAAAATACCTTATCTGAGTAATTTTGATATAGACAAGAGGCAGCGAAATACTAGGCAGAATAGAGTGGGGTCCCTGGCGAAGTCCCACCCTCCAGCCTGGACCCATGGCCCTAAGTGAGAACCTGTATTCCTGTTTTCCCATCCAAATGTTGCCTTTTCCAAAACCACCCAGGAACACTCTAATCCCCATCCTGTACCTGTAAAAACCCCAGGCTCTACTGGCAAAGTGGCAGAGAAGGAGAGAAGAGATGAAGCAGCTGGACGTTGGAGACAAGCAGCTTGAAATCAGAGGGATGACTTAATGGCGGGACCTTGGAGAAGAGTTTGGCCGGGGATGATCCAACTCCAGAGTAAGACCAATTTCCAACTCCATCCCCTTTTTATCTCCCCATCCCACTGGGAACCACTTTCACTGGCAATAAAATCCTCTGTATTTACCATCTTCAATCCATTCATGCAAACTGATTCCTCCTGGACACTGGACAAGAACCCAGGTGCAGGTGCAAGAGGCTGTCACACTGACCCTCCACTGAGCTGTCTAACACTTAAGCCATCCACAAATAGCCAAACTGAAAAAGCACATTCTAACACACACCCTCTAGGGCTTGGGGGGTTGGGGACAACCCCTAGATGCTGCTGTGGGTCCACAGGGAGTTCAACTGTTGTTGGGTGCTCAGAAGTACTCATATTGGCCTCTTCCCTAGCTCACCTGTGTGCTCCCCGTCCCATAAGGGGTTGAGAGCTGAGGGCTGCGTAAATGAGCCAATCTTTTTGCAAGTCCCATGAAGGGGTCAAGGGAACTATTCTGTTTCAATTTCGTTCCCAACTTGAGACTGAATTACACTAATACATTATTTGAGGATACTTTTCATCCCACTAGGGATAAATGACTGACTACAAAGGCTTTGTATACTGAAGTTGGATTCAGAGACTGCTGCTTCTGTGTTTTAGGAACACTTTTAACCTACTTGTTTGCATCTGGAAGGAACTCAGTGTGGTGAATGGGTGAGTGGTCCCCATCATGAGCCCCATGAAAGTATTTATGCAATTCAATGGACCTGTATTTAATAAACATATTTATAAACTAGTAAACAGCAATGAATAGAAAGCAATTAGGGCAGCCCTGGACTCCTATAGTTCCTTTAGCTTTCCAGGGAGCACACAGGAAATTTTAAAAAATGAACTAAATTCTCATCTACCCTGTGCCATGGCAACATGTGCTGGGCTCTGGGATACCAAGGACTTAGGCCAAATCCTCATTTTTTTTCTTCTCTACCTGATATTCAGGGTATACTTGTCTTAGAAACAAGGAAAATAAATGACAATTTATCACTTGGAGAAGGACTTTCATTTAGAATTTATAATGGTAGCTCGTTTCAAAATAAGTGACATGAAAATTCTGTCTCTACTTGTTTCAAATCACATCTGAAAGTAAACTCTGGGTATTAGAAGGCTGTGATAATGAACACACATTCAAAAGAGGTGGAAAAAAACAACTAGAGATGGGAATAATATGTACTTCTAAACGTATCATATAAATATACTACATATGTTATGCATATATGAGTCAGCACACTGATAATTTTCTAATGAATTTATATTCAGATGAAAAGAATTTGGACCAGACCATGAAGCAATATGAACGGGGAAAAAAAGCCATACGTGCTAATTCTAGGTCTGCCATGTAAAGCAAATATCAAATTACCTGATGTAAAGCAAATATCAAATTACCTGAGATTCAATACTTTTATTTATAAGATATGAGAAATAACACCTAACTCAAATTGGGATATCAAATGAGATGAGACATGTGGATGCTTTTGAAATGCATATGCAATCAAGAGTGACACAGATTATAAAAAAGATAAAGAATAGAGGGAGGAAAAAAAAAGAAGAAAAAAAAATCTAGGAAAACCACTGTTCTCAATGTCATGGTCTCCAATTTCTTCATAATATATCATTTTTCCCTGGCCATCACGACCATGAAATTAGCCAATCATGGTTTTCAGGGAATTTTATGAATTGTACTTTTAGAGAAATCCCAAAAGTTTGAGATTCAGGGGCTTCTATGGTGTAAGTTTAAATGTCTTGACTTTAAGAAAAAAGCCAGGGTGGTTCAGTCTGCACTCTGTAGAAATTAAAACTTTTAGTAAACAGAAAAAAAAAATCATTCCTTAAATCATTAAGAGTGTCTGCAATAAATTACACAATGAATCCCAAGTCATTAAGATGAATTTTAATAATCCAATTGCATTTTATCATCAAGGAATGTCAATATTGTACCATCAGAATATTTAATCAGCAGAAGAAACAAAATTACCCTAAATGATAATCTCATTAGTGCCTATGAAGTAGTCAATAAAAAGAAGCTCTTCTGTTTAACATTTATCCAGTTTTCTGATTCTGATTGTCCAATTGAGAAACTTGCATCGTTAATTCAAGTCAAGTGATCAATACGCTTTTCAAATGTAAAGAAGATAATCAACTGTAGCCGATTCTTGCATTTTTAAAAATGACAATGTCAAAATGTGCCAATATTTGTAGAGGTGACTAGAAGAGTTTGTCATATAAGATTTCTTTATATACATCGTCCCTAATGTATTTCATTGCTATTTATCTCCTCAGTCCATACAGAGATATACAGAACTGGTTGAAGTGCATTTGTTGAAAGACAAAAATGCCAAAATGAATGAGCTTTATTGAACTTTCACTGAACAGGTTGTTTTAGATGTTCAGATGCTATTTTCTTATATAGGTGAAAGTACACACCTGTATCAGCAAAGCATTTAAAAAGTAAATTCTGTAGGCCACTGCCTGCTATAAAGGGCAGAATGATACCCAGACTTTGAAAACACATAACATGGAGTCTAAGATCAGGCCACCTCCTAGTTTAGCGTGCTTCCGTGGCCATTCAACTACCCAAGAGAATGAATTGCAGAGAGCATAGAAAGTTGAAGACCCAGTTGCCACCTCCCTGTTTCCGTCATTGCATTTTTTGTTTGTTTGTTTTTTCAGAGTCATACTTTCGCCAGGCCACGCCATGACAGTGATCCTCGTGCAGGCTCATTTCTGAAAGACTCAGGACTCCTGTAACGGGTGACATTTGAGATTCCTTGTCTTATAAGATTCAAAGATTCTTTCGATGATGAGATACAACACAAGGACATTCAGAGTACTGGCCTCTCCAAAAGTTCTGGCCTTCCAGCCAAATGAAACATTTTCTGGGAAATCTATGGTATTTCTTAAGTACCATCAAATGATTACCCTGTATGTTTTATTTCAGTAATCATTAAATTTTTAGACAAAATTTACTTAAACATTCTTTTGCTCGTAAGGTGTACTGAAAGTGTCTGGCAATTTAATTTAATTTACTAAAATAATAAACCTTGTTTAGATATATTATTAATTACTGACATCTCAGTTGTTCGTTTGCATTGTAAAGTGTGCCATGCTTTCACCATTCTTTAGTTATTTTCCATTAATCTATACAGCAATCTCATTAGGTAGTTTCATTGTTTTCCCTCAATCACTTGAGAAAATTAAAAGTAGAGCTCTAGGAACACTGGTAAAATATTTTATTTGCGAAGTGTAGAAATTTAAATTCTATTTTTGTTTTATTTTTTAAATAAGTTACTGTTTTTTATTCTTACTGTTTCATTTTTACCAAAGTACTTAGATGTGGACATGGATAGAGGTATTCCACTTCTATTTTCTTTTCTGGAAAAAGCTGGAGGAAAGTTTGTATGTATGTTTGTGACATTAGCAATATTCCTTAATGTTTGGTTATAGTTTCTAATTCTAATTTATCTGAGCATCAGAGGTCACCTAAGCAGTCTGAAATATTTGAGAAGGAATTAAAACAAAAACAACTGTAGAACCTACTAAATAAATCTGTGATAAAGCAATTTATTTACAGGATAAATATTAATCAATTAAAATTGCTTTTTTGATTATTTATGTGAAAGAAGTTAGTATAGATAGTATTAAGACCTCTAATAACTTCCTAGTTATTCTAATAACTTCCTAGGCAGACACATTTCTCTCAGGCAAGACAAAAACAGGCTGTCTTTTTCAGAGCTCTTCAAGGTCATGTGTCTTAGGGGACCGTTTTGTCTGGTTCAGGTCTAGATTCACTTGGCTGCTCTGTGAATCAAGTGAATCACAGCGTGGGATGGATAGCTCAGTGCATTCTTCCAAGGTCAAACTTTCCCTAGATCCTCATCCCAGAAATCCACACTGATTTTAAGATTATTAGAATTTTACTAGCCAACTAGGGAGAGGTTATGTAACTTTTCTTGTTTCATTTTCCGGTTCTTCCAATTCAAAGTTTGTATAACTTTAAACATACGGCCATGCACATGTAACAGTGTTTTGGTCAATGACAGACAGCGTGTGTGACAGTGGTCCCATAAGATTATAATGCCGTATTTTTACTGTACCTTTTCTGTTTTAGATACTCAAGTATTTACCATTGTGTTACAATTGTCTATGGCATTCAGTATAGAAACATGCTGTATGGGTTTGTCACCTAGGAGCAATAGGCTATATCATATAGCCTAGCTGTGTAGTAGGCTATACCACCTAGATTTTTGTAAGTACACTCCATGACATTCTCATAACAACAAAATTGGATGTAGATGCATTTCTCAGAATGTATCTCCATTGTTTAGCAACATATGACTACATAAATTTCATTTTGTTCTTAAATGTATAGCTACACATCTATAAAATTCTTAAGTTCAAGTATATTTATGTGCCTAGGTACAACATATGTAAGTACTTGACAAACATGTAAACATATACATGTAGTGCTCCAAAACATAGCTTTAACTAGGTTTACATACTCATATTTTTTTGAGATAGGGTCTTGCTCTGTTGTCCAGGCTGGAGTGCAGTGGCATAATCACAACTCACTGCAGCCTTGACCTCCAGGTCTCAGGTGATCCTCCCATCTCAACCTCCCAGGCAGCTGGGACTACAGGTGCATGCCACCATTCCTGGCTAATTTTTAAAATCTTTTGTAGAGACATGGTTTTGTCATATTGTCCAGGCTGGTCTTGAACTCATAGGCTCAAGTGATCTGCCTGCCTTGGCCTTCCAAAGTGCTAGGGTTATAGGAGTGAGCCACCATGGCCGGCCCTTAATATTTGTTTTGTTTGTTGAGATGGATATATGCTAGCAATTTTTTAAATATACAAAATGACTAGATGGAAAAATGATACGTTTGAAATGGGTGTGGATTAATGTAAACAATATGATTTCATGACAGTTTTAAAGACACATAATACATTTTACTGTTATAGCTAATTTCCTTTAGTATCCAAGTAGTGTGAATTATGTTATGTGTAAAAAAACACATATTAATTTTCTTTGTGAGAAATACATAAAATTAGAGAAATACCATGCTAAATTAAGGTCACGAACATGTGTTTCTCCTTTATAGGGCATTTGATAGCATTTAGGCTTTTTATAATTAAATATTTCTTAGAAAAATCTACCATAGAAAAAATGGCATTGAAATTAAATTCAGAGAAAACTCTTAACTTTATCTAATATTAAAGACTGTAGTTTGAGCCAAGTGAAAAGGAACTGCATAAAAATTTCTATGCTATATGAAATAGAGAGAAGTACACATTAAATATTAGTGCAATGAAACATCATTAGAATGTGATTACTGTCAGTGCAAATGGTGGCTACTCAAAGATGACAGGGTTTCTTGTGGGCATTTACACAGAGTTTTAATCTTGTATGTGTATAACTACATAGAATAGGCAGAGTGAAGGAAAGGGAAACGGAAATAGATATTGCCAAAAAGAAATAGAAAAGATTGGGTATGTAATAATTCAATAACTTCCACACATTGAAATAAGCAAGCAAACTAAACTAAAAGTAACCAGCAAAAACCTGGTCATACTGATTATTCCATTGTTATTTTCCAAACACATAGGTCCCACACTTTTCTTATTATAAAACAGTAGAAATTATTTCCATTGTGTTACTAAAATATGGTTAAATTTCCCTAAAAATAATAAAACTCTAGAAAAGCTGTAACATGTCCCTGTACCATTATAGGCTATTCTCTTTTTCGTTTATATAAGTAAAGCTTAATAGGAATGTTTCAAGGACTTTGAATATAATTTCAAATTGTTTCTCAAAAGTTTAAATATAATTATCTTAAC
This sequence comes from Theropithecus gelada, assembly GCF_003255815.1. NCBI lineage: Eukaryota > Metazoa > Chordata > Mammalia > Primates > Cercopithecidae > Theropithecus > Theropithecus gelada. The sequence continues at coordinate 13,935,018 of NC_037669.1, read as the reverse complement.
AATTCCCTGATCTTTGCCCTTGAATGAAGTCTTATATACTCTCCAATTGATTTAAATTCGTTTTCCCCCAAAGAAGTCGTTTATATCAAGAGGTTGAAAAAAATGCTCACAAATCAAGTTAGAGCCCTATTTAATATGCCAATATAAAATGTTGAGCTACGTAAGGACTAGCAGACAATAAATGATCCCTCGCAAACATTAGTTCAAGGCACTGCTAATGAGTTCACCTCTATTATCTTTCAGACTGCAGCTCCATTAGCAGTGTTGTAATACTGAAGATAATTAGTGCAGGCTTGTCAACCTGAGTTTTGCTAACATTATGGCTTTCATATTATACTATATTTTTAAGGGTCCTTCTGAGAGGCTGTGGATCACTTTGTTGGCCAGGGAGAAGCTATTTATTCTGGCCTAACAAAAGCACAGTTTAATTTAGAAGCATTCTGCCATTTATTGTGTACTCCAGACTACAATTTTGATGTTGGTCTCTAAGTGTTAAGATTTGTCAGATTCAATTTCTCTGTTCTAATTTCCTATCAGAGAAATGTGATGCCAGGCGCGGATCCAATTTCCCTTTTCTATTAGCATTTATATTGACAGAGTTAATGATTTTATTATCATCTTGACTTGTTGCTAAACAGCAGACATCATATCCCTCCTTGTAGATGGTTACATATATATATATTATAAACTCAATTGTCCCAGGGGGAAATGAAACTCATTTTATTAAGTTTATCTTAAGGTGGCCAAGTTAAGTGTTAGGTAAGAAATCGGAAGAACATTGGGAAAATGATAGTATTCCCAAATAAGAAGTGAGATGAATATTATTTCTATATGAATAATATGTCCAAGTGGATAGGCTGGCAAAGACTCTGTAAGACTCTCCCAGTAGGTTGAAATGTAATGCCTGTGATTCCTGATACTGCTCCGGAAATGGAATGTTTGAGAAAGTGTAAATCCTATGTATTTGTATTATTTAAGAAATATTCTAGTGGCTCCATAGTTCAGAGGTTAGAGCACTGGTCTTGTAGATAGAAATATTCTAATGGGACTATGACTCTCTTTAGGATTTGAAACAAAATAAAAAATATCAAGAGGCAGTATACTTTTGCATTTATTTCTTACCTTTTGGAACTGAAATTCCTCAATAACTAAGCTATTCCTCTAATTTAGCTGGTTTTTACATATTAATTTATTTCCAAAATATTCAAGTTGGGGTGAGTTTTAAATCCCTGTTCATGAATAACTTACCCATTAGTTAAGTGCAAATAAATTTATAGTACAGTTTTATGAAAGAAAAATCCCATGATGTGGCACTTCTGTTTAATATGTTGTTGTTTTTTTTCCAGGTTATTACCACATACCTCTTTATGGTTCTTTCCTTAAGATTTCATAGAGGCATCAGTGTTCCCAATGCATACAGTAGTCATATATAAGAAGCTCTTACTGATATCAAGATAAAGGCAGAATATTCTATTGTAAAATTTTATTTTCCTTTTTATCTAATTAATTGAAAAATATATTTAAATCTATTTCTCCACGATTTGTAGGAATGAAACATTTAAAAACAGACTGGGTTTTGTGTGTGTGTTCAAATCAGTGTAAGAATAATCATTTTCTTGCCGCAAGTAAAGTGAAATGGGAATACATTAATGGAATGCAATTAAATATATTTAGTATCCAAATACTGTCTGTATGCAAATTACATGTCAACATTTTAAAAATTATATTCACCCTCTGAGACACATATGACTAACATGATTTCAGAGTGCTGAACCAAATTAATCACTCCAGATATTTTTAAATGAATTTCTAATGACATTGAAAAGCAGAGTCGTGTTTTTTCGCATTCATGGCTTATAATTTAAAATATAAATAACAGAATAGAGTTGGCAGAAATAAATATAACAAGGAAGATATTAGCTGAGCAGATAGTAATTTTGTGGGAGGGGAGAGAGATTGAGAAAGGGAAACGGAAGGAGAAGGAGAAAAAGAGAAAGAAAGAAAGAAATAGAGAGAAAGCAGATAAAGAGAAAGAAAGGGAGCATGAGTAAATGCATATTATAAAGGTGGCCCTCTTAAGTGAAAAAGAAAACCAACAATTCAGATATTACATATTGGATGAACTGTCCCTAATCAGGAAGATCAAATGCTCCAAACTGTCTGTTGCGTACAGAGATGGTATAGGTTAAAGGGCTCATGGCTAGGAGTCAGAAGATGCAGACTCTAGTTCAGTCTCTTGTTTCAATATATTAATTATTCTGAAATGAATAGCACAATATGCTCAGAAAACTTAGGTTTCAACACAGCCCACCTCTGTGCCCTTAATCTATTTGAAAGCCACTTTTCTTATCTGCAAAGCTGTAATAATAATATGTGCACAGTATTGAGGGAGAATCAAACATGAAATTACAGTGCAAATTATAATGTGCTACACAAATGTGTTAGTGGTAATACTGGCATTAAATTAAATTAATGTGTATTGATAGTCATTCTCATATTCAGGTTATTATATCTTTAAAATTCACTTGCCATTCATTGATATCCACAGCATTATATTCCTCATTCCAGCAGAAATGAGGAGTTTAATGGGTGGGTAAAATGATACACCTATTTGGTGTTTGATCCTACCTGACAGTAGTGTGTCTTGGAAGGATGTCAGCTAGCTTCGAATTTTTCATTTGAATAGTCCTTCAGTTTGAATGGCCATTCTTTTAGTCATGTATAAGTAAGAGACAAGAGGGTTATTGCATCCGCATGAAAAAGATACAGAATGAAAAAGAATACGCATTTAAAAAAACCTTTTCATTATTTCACAGGAGTTGAGTGGAGCTAAAAGAGATTCTTGTTTTACCACTTGGGCACAAGATACTATCTTTGAGAAAGAACCGTTTAGGTAATCTATTACGTATTCAGAAAGTGGTATTGAAGCCACTTAGGAGGGAAATTATTCCCACCTGCTGGGGTCCAGGGGAAACGTTGTGGACTGAGACTTAGAAGGCCTCCGCTATGATTTGAACTTGTTCCCCCAAAGTTCATGTGTTAAAAGCTTGGCTGCCATTGTGGCAGTGTTGAGAAGTGGGGCCTTTGGTAAGCAATTGGGTCATGAGGGTTCTGCCATCATGAGTGGATTAATGCCATTGTCACTGAAGTGGGTTAGTTTTTGCAGGAGTGACTTGTGTAAAAGCAATCTTTCTCACATGTAGTTTTTTTGCCCTCTTGCTTTCCACCTTCCTGTCATGCCAGATTCCAGTGCCATGCTCTTGAACTTCCCAGATCCCAGAAACATGAATCAAATAAAATTCTTTTCCTTATAAATGACCCTATCTGTGATATTCTGTAACAGCAACAGAAAAGGAACTAAGACAGCCCCTCTTCAGACCTGTAAGCCTCCGTCCACAAGAGTCAAGGGGAGCCTCTTAGATATAATATTGGCCCTTCTCTAGTTACTATTTTTCCTATTACAAGAAAAGACAGGAGGCTCCTGGCCTAAACTGCTCTTCAATGTTTCTACAAGAATCTTGGCCTTGCCTCTTCTCTCTAACTTGAGACAAACAGAAGTAATACCAACATGCCTTTATCCCGATTATGCCAGTGATCATGAGAATCCCCAGACTCCAAGGGCATTCTCCTCTTCTATTGAAGACTGTGCACAGTCCCAATTTTCTCTCTATCTCTTAGCCATCTCCAACTTCTGAAAACTTTCCACTGAGTCCTTTGGAACACATAGTTCATTACTCAGGGAAAAGAGAAACCTTCCTATATATTAAACCTTTTTCTGAGTGCTCCCTTTACCTCTGACTCTAACGTAAATTCTAGTCTTCCTTGAGGATACTGCTTTCCCACAGTCATCTCTCCATACCACGAGCCTCAATCTGGTTGAGCATCCTCATCCTCTGAATTGTTATTTCTAGACTATTCTTGCTCCCACTTCCCTAAGACTCCTTAATTTTGAATTTCAAGTATCAGGTTATGGTATCCATTATCTTCTTTGTTGCAATATTACACCTACCACTGGGTTATAACCTCCCCTTTCCAATCCAGTTGCATCCTGTATCTTAAAAGCTTTTGCTTCTGATTTTCTGTCACTCTGAAATAATGTATTTGTGATTTTGGAGTCCACATGGCTGACACTTCCAAAACACTGACTTCTCAGTTCCCTGAACTTCATGTTTATCTCACCTAAACTTTCACTCCTTGGATTGTATCCTAGACCTGTCAGAATTAACATCTATGATATCATCAGAAATCTCAATCTCAGGCATCCCTCTGGCAACCACTTTTGTCCTTTTAATGCACTGTATCTGGTAAATCCAATGATTCTGCTCCTCAGCCCCTTCATCTGATTCTACCACATCTTCATTTTGCTTTATTCTCTTCTCATCCTAATTTCTCTCCTTCCCAGTTTATATATTTTAGCCAATCATTATATTCACTTCCTTATATCCACCCTCAACTTTCTTGCCTCTTAATTCTGTCTGACAATTATTATATCTTCTCCATCCACTCTCCCATTCCTTTATTCTTCTCTTCTCAAAAACTAACACTACCCATCTCTTTTCATTTCACACTTTCAGCTGATGATCATCTTTCCAATTATATGAGAAAACTCAAAGTCAGAAGAGATGTTTCATAATCTCCAGCCACCATTTCTACCTATCTATTAGCAATAGTGCCCATATTTGCTGTCTAACCTCCCTTTACAATAGATGAATCCTTAATCTTATTTAAGGCTAATGGCTCCACTTGTTCTAGAAATCTTACCTTATATATTTTTTTCATCAACAGTTTTTTTTTTTTCAAGCTGCAGATTATTTCGTGGTGTCATGCACCCATCAAGGATTTTTTCTCTCTCCTTAAGAATAGCAGTCTCTTGGTTTTCACTTCCCCTTCTACCAACTACTCCATTTATCCAATCTATATAGTATTTTTTAAATGAAATTTCAGGAATGTTACTTTATTTGTTTAGTTACTTATTAAGAGCAAAATTCCGAAAAGGTTTCTATATGAACTGGCTTCAATTCCTCTATTTCTAAGTTTATTTATTTATTTTTTAGTTCATCTATGTTGTTGGGTGTCTTAGTCTATTTAGGTTGCTATACCAAAATACCATAGACCGAATAGATTATACACAACAGAATTTTGTTCCTCATAGTTGTGCAGGTTGGAAAGTCCAAGAACAAGGCTGATTTGGTATCTGGTGAAGGCCTGTTTCTCGGTTCATAGATGGCACCTTCTCGCTATGCCCTCACATGGTAGAAGTGCAAGGCAGTTTTCTGGGGTCTCTTCTGTAATGACACCAGTCTCATTCATGAAGGCTCTACACTCATTACCTCATTACTTCTGAAAGACTCTACCTCCTAATACCATCACATTGGTAATTATGTTTCTATGTATGAATTTTGGGGGTCACAAACATTTAGACCATACCGTTAGATGTATAATTAATGTATTCCTGTTTATTGCTGAATAGTAGCTCATTGTGTAGATGTTCCACAATTTGTTGATTCTCCTGGGATGAACATTTGCATTGGTTCTAGATTCACCTAATATAAACCTACGTGTTCCTTTAAACATGTCTTTTTAAGTCTTTGTATGGACATAAGTTTTCAAGTATCTTGGGTTAATGAGTGAAATGGTTGGTTCATATGGTCAATTCATATCTGGCGTTTAAAGAAAACACTAAATGGTTTTCCAAAGTCGTTATACCATTTTATATTCCCACCAGTAAGTTTTGAGAGATCCAGTTGCTACTCATCCTCACAAAGACTTGGTCTGATCAGTATTTATCATTTTAGATATTCTATATAGGTGGGGAGTGGCATCTCACTGGGGTTCATATACATTTCCCTAATGAGTAATGATGCTAACTCTTGTTCATGTGCTAATTTGCCACCCATGCATCTTCTTTGGTGAAGTGCATGATCAAATATTGTGCCTTTTTAAATTAAGATGTGTGTGATTTTTTTTTGTTTTTTTAGTTTTCAATATTGAGAGATCTTTGCATATTCTAAATACAGGTCTTTTATTAGATATATTATTGGACAAACATTTTCCCAGTCCTTAGTTTGTCTTCTTTTTCTCTCAATAGTGGCTTTTGAACAGCAGCTGTTTTGATTTTCATGAAAACCAATTTATCAGTTTTTGCTTTCATAGATTATACTTTTAGGGTTGTATTTAAAAAATTCTTGCCTAATCCAAGCTTTTAAAGATTCTCTCCTAGAAGTTTCATAGTTTTAGGTTTTATATTTAAGTTTATATTTGGGTCTGGTGGTATAAGATATACATCCAAGTTCATTTTTTGTGCACAGAATTATTATAATTGCTTTAATTGTTTTGTAGCATTCAAGAGTAAAGGCATCTGGGTCTGGAGATGTCTTTGTGAGAAGATTTTTAACCATAAATTTAATATTATTATAGGAATATCAAGATTATATGTTTCTTTTTAAGTGAGCTTTGGTAGTTTGTGTCCAAATTTGTTCATTTCATCTAAGTTGTCAAATTTATTAGCATAAAGTTTTTTATGATAATCACTTATATTTTAAATAGCTGTAGAATAAGTAGTTATGTCACTGCTCTCATAAAAATTTATATCTAATTTTTTCTATTTTTGATTAGTCTGGCTACAGGTTCATTTCATATCTCTTCATGAAGAACTACCTTTTACTTTATTCATTATGTCTATTTTTCTTCTGATTTCAATTTCATTTATTTCCACTTTGATCTTTCATAATTCCCTTCTTCTTTTCTATCTTTAATTTCTCTTCATATTGAAGACTAGGGTTTCTTTTTCACTTATTTTTCTTATTTCTTAGCTGAAAGCTGAGGTCGTTAATTTTCAACCTTTCTTCTTTTCTAATATAGGCATTTATGGCTGTAAGTTTCCTCCTAAGTTCTGCTACAGTTTTGTCCAACAAATTTTGGTATGCTGTCCTTTCATTTTCCTTTTATTCAAAATGATCTCTAATTTCCTTTTTGGTTTCTATTTCATCATTTGGGTTATTTGAGTGTGTTGTTTAATTTCCAAATATTTGGGAATTTTCTAGAAAGCTTTCTGTTATTGATTTCTAATTTAATTCCATGATAGAGAAAATACTTTGTATGATTGAAGCCTTTTAAACTTATGGAGACTTGTTTTATGACCTAGAATATGGTCTCTCTTGGCATGTGTTCTATGTACACTTGAAACGTCATGTATTCTGCTGCTATTGTATGGAATTCTCTGTAAATGCCACTTAGGTTAAGTTGGTTATTGGCTGATAATTGCTAGTTTTGTTCCATTTGTCTCATTTGTTCTTTGTTTTCTACTTCCTCTTTCTCTACTTTCCTTTGGATAAAATGACAATTTTTATATTACCACTTTATCTCCTTTATTGATTTATTTGTGTTAACTTTTTGTTGTGCTATTTTAGTGGGTATATGTTAGAAATCTTTAACTTATCACAGTCTACCTTTGTGCAATTTACTATCATTTTACTTATGGTATAAACTTGGCTTTTTACTGGTGAGAAATCTGCTGTTGGACATCCTTACCTTTGTTTCTCTGAAAGTAATGTATCCTTTCTCTCTGGCTGCTTTTAAGATTTTCTGTTTGTCATTGATTTCAAACAATGTTATTATGATGTGCCTTGGTGAATTTTTCTTCATGTTTGGCATACTTGAGCTTTGGTTCACTGAACTTCTTGGTTCTATGAATTATCATGCATAACCAATTTGGAAATTTTTCTTCAAATAATAATTTCTGTCTCTCTTCTCTCTTTCTAGGACTTCAATTACATGTATACTAGTCCATTTGAAGTTGTCCCAGAATTCACTGATGCTATGGTTTCTTTTTTTCACCCTTTCTCTGTGCCTCATTTTGAAAAGTTTCTGTTGTTATTTCTTCAGGTTTAGTAATTTTTTTCCTGCCATTTTTTATCTGCTGTTAGTCCCATACAGTGTATTTTTCATCTCAGACCCTGTCATTTTCACCTTTGGAAGTTCTATTTGAGTTTTCTAAAAACAACTTCCTTGTCTCTTACTAATATGTTTAATCTTTTTTCTGGTTTCTTGAATATGTGAAATATGGCTATAATAAATGTCTAAATATCCTTATCTACTAATTCTATTTTATTTCTGGACAGTTTGATTGATCATTCTCTTCATTATGATATATATTTTTCTGCTTCTTTGCCTGCCTTGTGGCTTTTGATTGGATGTCAGATATTATAAAACTTACCTTGTTGGGTGCCGAGTATTTTTGTATTCTTATATACAAATATTCTTGATTTTTCAACCTGAGACTTAGTCACATTACTTGCAGAGTTTTATCTCCTTGAGTGATACTTTCAAGTTTTGTTAGGTAGGACCAGGGAAGTATTTTGTCCAAGTCTTATTTTGTTTCATTATGTATGCAAACAACCATGCTCCTTAAATTGTAAGTTCCTACTTTTTCTCATGATAACAGGAATTATTCTCAACCTTTTATTTCCTGGGTGCTATTTTACTCAATTCTTTTAGGATTATGTTCTCTGGCCCTAAGTAGTGTTCTCACGTACATACACTAATCAGTACTCAATAAACACTCAGGGGACACTCTAAAGATTTCCAGAGTTCTGCACTGTGAGGGTCTCTGATCTTTGGTACTCTTTCCTGTTTACTCTATTCACCTCAGCTTCCATAGACCTCCAGCCCCTTCTCCTCAACTCAGAGAGAGAGAGAGCAGCTTCTGCCAGGGTTCCCATTCTCTGTAACATCACCTTGTAACTTTCTTCAGACAGTAAAATGGCAAAACAAACCTTGTTTATTTCTTGTTCCCTGTCCTTTATTGCCTTCTGTCAAATGTCTTGAGAGGCATTTTTTTTTTTTTCATGTATTTTGTCAAGTTTTCAGTCTTGACTAGAAGCAGAAGTACCTCTCTTCATATATCTTTTAAACCTATTTCAATTAGCCTTTTATCCCCAACACTTAACTAAAATATATTAAGGTTACCAATGACTTCCATATTAATAACTCTCATGGTCATTTTTTTCAGACTTAACATCTGTATTAAATATTTAGAAGATATCTCAAACTTAATGTGTTTGGAACAGATCCCTAATTTTTTTATCTTCCACTTTTATTCTACCTAAAGTTTTCCATCACATATACAGTCATATGCCACATAATGATGCTTTGGTTAATGATGAAATGCTATATGACAGTGGATCTATAAGATTATAATGGAGCTGGAAGATTCATATTGCCTAATGACATTGTAGACTTTGGACTGTAGACTTTTGAGTTAATGTTGAAGTGAGTTAAGACTTTTGGGGACTGTTGGGAAGGCACGATTGGTTTTTAAATATGAGGACATGAGATATGGGAGGGGTCAGGGCAGAATGATATGGTTTGGCTCTGTCCCCACCTAATTCTTATCTTGAATTATAGCTCACATAATCCCCACATGTCGTGGGAGAGATCCAGTGAGAGGTAATTGAGTCATGGCTCATGCTGTTCTCATGATAGTAAGTAAATCTCATGAGATCTGATGGTTTTATAAAGTGGAGTTCCCCTGCAAATGCTGTCTTGCCTGTTGCCATATAAGATGTGCCTTTACTTTGCTTTCTGCCATAGTTTTGAGTCCTCCACAGCCATGTGAAACCGTGAGTCCATTAAACCTCTTTTTCTTTATAAATTACCCAGTGACAAAACATTACTCATGTGTTTGTGGTAATGCTGGTATAAACAAACCTACTGTATTGCCAGTCATACAAAACAATACAGTTATATACAGTACATAATACTTGATAATGATAAAGAACTATGTTACTAGTTTATGTATTAACTGTATATTTTATCATTGTAGTGTACTCCTACATAAAAAAAGTTAACTTTAAAGCAGCCTCAGGCCAGTCCTTCTGGAGATATTCCAGAAGAAGGCATTGATACGATATGAGATGACAACTCTATGCATGTTATTGACCCTGAAGGCCTTCCAGTGGGACAAAATGTGGAGGTGGAAGACAGTGATAGAGTGACCCTGACCCTGTGTAGGCCTAGGATAATGTGTGTGTCCATGTCTTAGTTTTTAGCCAAAGTATTTAAAAGTAAAGAAAAATTTTTTTAAAATGGAAATACCTGATAAAATAAGGATATAAAGAAAAAGAAATTGTACAACTGTACTATGTGTTTGTGTTTTGAGTTAAGTGTTATTACAGAAGTCAAAAGTTAATAAATTTAAAAAGTTCATAAAGTAATAAAGTTAAATCAGGCTAAAGTTGATTTATTATTGAAGAAAGAAAAAAGAAATAAATTGAGTATAGCGTAAGTATACAGTGTTTATAAAGTGTATAGTAGTGTACAGTAATATCTTAGGACATCGCATTTTCTCTCCACTCACCCATTGATTCACCTAGAGCAATTTCCATTCCTGCAAGATCCATTCATGGTAAGTGTCCCATACAGGGGTATCTTTTAAAATCTTCTATATTGTATTTTTTACTGTAACTCTTCTATACAGTAACATGCTGTATAGGTTTGTAGACTAGAAGCAATAGGCTATACCATATAACCTGGGTATGTAGTAGGTCATATCATGTAGATTAGTATAAGTACACTCTATGATGTGAGGAATCAATTTCTTTTTTTTTTTTTTTGCATTCCATACCTACTTTTCATTCATATAATTTTTTACTTTCTATTGAACTATATACCTTTTATTGACTGTCTCTCATCACTAGAAGTTAAACTCATAGATTTAATTTTTGGTTTGGTTTTTGTTTACTGATATAATAATATACACTTAAGATTTATCCTATGCCTTTTCATGGCTTGTAGCTTTTCATTCATTTTTAGCTCTCAATAATGCTCCATTGTTTAGATGTAACAGAGTTTATTTATTTATTCATATATTGAAGGGGATTGTGATCGCTTCCAACTCTTGGCAATTGTGAATAAAGCTGTAAATATTTCTGTGCAGGTTTTTGTGTATACCCAAGTTTTTAACTTATTTGGGTAAATGCCAAAGAGCATGATTGCTGGATTACATGTTAAGAGTATGTTTAGTTTTTTTTAAAACTGCCAAACTACCTTTCAACATCATTAAGTTATCATTTGCATTCCTACCGACAATAAATAAGAGTTTCTGTTGCTCCATATTCTCATCAGGATTGGCATTGTGCTTTGGATTTTCATCCATCATTGTAACCAAGGTGTAGAGTGTGCATATATGTTTTCAATTGGTCAATTATTTGTTTTTCTTTATTATCCTAGATATTGATCACCTTCTATACTTATAAACAAAGAGATAATATTGAGTATTTAGAATATTTTTATTTCAGGCAGAAAAAACATACGTTTTTTCTTCCACTCGCAAGTTTATCTGGTCAGCCATTGGACAGCATTTTCAAATTTTACATTTATTTATACATTCCAGGATAACACCATCAATGTCAGAGCAGATTGACTTCTATAGGATGTCCAAATTAATTTTTTCAATATTTTTTATTCTACCTTGAGGTTTTCCTTGTGGTTTGTAAAATTCAGGACATTTTTGAAGGCTTTTACTTTTAGTGACCTGGGTGTTTAAATGGTCCCACTGCACTGCACCAAAGGGAAGAATAGGGTATCTAGAGAGCCAGGCTTGGCCAGCCTTTGGACTTCTAATGTCAGTATCAAAGAAGCTGTCACTTTTTCCTAATGCAGATTTAAATGTAAACCTCTTTTGCTTGTCATCTGAAAAGTGATGCATTCTTGCATGCATTATAATATCTTTACATACTGTTTGTGATATTTTAGAACATTTACTACAGTTTTCCTTATATTCAAGGCTATGTTGAAGACATCAGTCATATCAGATGATTTCCAGCAAGTGACTTACAGCTGCATGGGATTTTGCATCTTCTTAGTGCAAGACTTAGAATCTTTTCATTTAAAAAAGGTTTTCTGTTGTGATACCAGTATGACAGTTCCATGTATTGGAAAGGACATCAATTTTATAGTCAAATTCATCTGGCTTCAATTCCAGGTTGGGTCCATACTGACTAAGTGACCTCGGATGAGTTACTTAAATTTTATGAGTCTTGTGTTCCTTTTCTGGGAAATAGATTGCTAATACTTCATTGCTGTATAATTGTAAGCAATATAAACAGATACTTAACATTTTGAAGAATTCAACAAACAATAGCTTCATTTTACTAAAGAATTTATACATTTAAAATGGTTAACCTTAGATTGCTGGAGTTTAGTGAGTAATGATTGAACAGGTGTATTGGTAAAGTCCTTGCTTTTTTTAGTGTGCTTATTTTTAAATATAGTTATGCAAATCACCAGGAAACATAATGTAATTCTAAAAAAGGTGAAACTAAATTAATTGAATCATTACGTATAAAAGCAATTTAAAATGGAAGCAACTATAAATCGAATGTATCAATTGACACATTTAGTAGGTCACAGCAATCACAAAATGGTTGAATTCTGGTATTAGAAATAAATAAGGAAGAAAATTAACATTCCTACAATAAAAATGGAAATATAATTCTAAAGACACTAAACGAATCCTCCTAAAATATTAAAATGATGTCAAGGCAACACTAACAACTTTTAAATAAGCACAGGAAAAGCAATTTTAATATTCTTGAGATGAAAGATAAAAAGTAGAGGGTAGCAGTCTAATAAATTATTAAAAGCATGAGTCTGGGTTTTTCTGTTTTTTGAACAGCATATCCTGGATTAAATTATATATAATCAATTGAATTGGTTTCTTTTTTGTTGTCGTTGTTTTTTCTGAGACGCTGTCTTACACTGTCGCTCAGGCTGGCGTGCAGTGGTGCCTCAGCCTCCTGAATAGCTGGGGCTACAGGCGTGCTCCACCACACCTGGATAATTTTTTGTTTTATGTTTAGTGAGACAAGATCTCATTATATCTCCCAGGTGAGTCTTGAACTCTTGGTCTCAGGTGATCCTCTTACCTTGGCTTCCTACAGTGCTGTGATTACAAGTGTTAGCCATGGTGCCAGGCCTATGTCTCGGTTTCTTTATATGTAAAATGCAAATAATAATTTATACTGCTCAGATACATTATAAAAAATAAAATATATCTAATGATATTAGCATAGTATCTGACATATTATAGTCATGCAAATCTTTTAATGGTGGTATTGTTATTTCTAGTTTCTGAGACTAAGCTAATGTAGCCCATACTACATTAGCATAACAACGGTTAATACTGTTCTTGCTGCCGTATGCTTCTCAAACAGCTGAAAATACTAGAATTGAAGGATGTGATAATTTCAGAAAATTGGACTTCTCAACAAGTTTCATGCAAGGCGAAACCCTCATCTGAAACAGGTAGGCAGAATGACTTTAGGCTAATTTGATTGTCTAGCATTTATTCCCAAGACTAAATGAAGGCAGACAAATCATCACAAAGGTAACATGCTTAATAGCCATAGACCACGCCCCAGTCATATACAGTAACCAGTAAGCACTCATTCCCTTCATTACATGGCAAATAGAAGACAATGGGCATTTTGGGTGGTAACGAGAAACAATCTTGAAAAAATATAGGAGCCCAGCTGGGCACTGTGGCTCACATCCGTAATCCCAACACTTTGGGAGGCCAAGGCAGGAAGATCGCTTGAGGTCAGGAGTTTGAGATCAGCCTGGCCAACATGGCAAAACCCTGTTTCTACTAAAAAATACAAAAAATAGCTGGGTGTGGTGGCTCAGGCCTTTTTAATCCCAGCTCTTTCAGAGACTGAGGCATGAGAATCACTTGAGCCTGCCAGGCGGAGGCTGCAGTGAGGTGAGATAGCACCACTGTACTCCAGCCTTGGTGACAGAGTGAGACCCTGTTCAAAAAATACATATATGTGTGTGTGTATATATATTTATCTATATTTATATTTATAGATGTGGAGCCAGTTGATAGAAGGCCTGGGTCTTGATAAATGTATGTGGAAAGATTTCATTTCCTAACCAGATGTATGTTGCATCTGGAAGCAGTTATGTCTTTCCAAGAGAGGTTCATGTTCAACACGCCATCATGTAACATTAGGAAACAGATTTTTTTCAGTATGAATTTAGTGATACAAATTGATTACAGTATTTTTTCAGTCAATACAGAACAGCTCATCATTTTAGATATCCTTTGATAACCTAATATATTGACCTTTCTTTGGTTTCACATTTATTTGAATCACCACGGGCAAAAAATTTAAAACCCGAATAGCAATATTGACCAACCTTTCATGTTTATCCATCTGAGAAATTTCGAACAGTACTGTCATTTCAGGCCACATGGTACTATATCAGAATTTTTAATTCTTAGAAAAATGGATCTGCAAATGGAAAACTAGGGCTATAACAACAAATTTAGGGCTTTGGGTTCAATCAGTGATATTTAAACAACAAGAATATTCAAGAATTAAATCTTTCTGACATCACATCTGCAACAACAGAAATAAAAAGTTTTTCACCTTGAATCTATAGAACTCATTATTGTGAGAATAAACAGTTATATTTGTAAAGTTGTCAGATGCTTACCAATTTTTCAAAATTTAGAACACTTCAATATTTGTCTAATCATAATTGTAATTTCCAGGCAGATGCTTAATGAGTGACTATTTTTAAAGGATGATGACCTCAACAGCCAAGGAATAGTTCATGGGATAGAAGGGTTGGGAAACAGCACATCTGTTGGTTATATGTTCTGGAGACATTACACTTGTGCTTAGTCTTCATCTGTCAGGCTCAAATTTATTGCAAGTAGGATTCTAGCAGAAGGCAGGTGCTGCTTTTGTATTCTTATGTAATATTTTATGTCTTTAGGGAATAAAATAATATAATATGGCATCTCATTGACATGCATGTGGTATATGTTCCTGAGAGCCTTTTGTACCTGTTGCCTGTTGCATATGATGCCTTAGAGACTTTCAGGGAACACGCTTGAGTGCTTGCTTTTATTTTTATTTTTTATAAAAGCTTTGGTAGCCCATTTGGTTTTCACCAGATTTTAGGCTAGTCTAAATTATTTTCTTACCTACATAACAGATTTTGAAGACTACATTTTAAGCAGATCTTTAGTTTAAATGAATCACTGCTCTGTTCACATTACATGGCACTGCCATTATTTCATAAACTCTTTGAGGGCAGAGGTCTAGGCCTAGCCTTTAGTACTGTTTATGGCAAATAGTTATTTACCTAATGTTTAAATAGCTTTATTGACCAAATCAATGGAGTTTATAAATTCAATGCTAATTGTTATTACATAGTTTGTATTGAGAACACATTAAAATATACAGTATCTATATAACCTAGATAAATGTCTGGAAGTATAATTGTCATACATTTTCCTGTATTTTAGCTGTTTTCTATTGAAAGTTATAGAGGAATTTTTAAAAATCCCTATAAATTCATTAGCAATGCCTTTTCATGTTTGTGATTTGAATTGTGGCTTTGGCAAAGGCTACAAAGAGTTCTGTTACAGTATTTCTTCTGTATTTTATAAGAAAATAGAAAATAGCTTGTTATTCCTTTTATTGCAAGTGTGCTACAATCAACCTATGATTTACTATTGTCCTTAACTGGTAGTTCTTTAATTGCTAAAATTCTTAATTTTCTAATGAGTAGAACGCTTTCTAGAATGTTATCCTTTACCCATCCACAATTACAAATGATCATACATTTTATAGAATTATACTTTGTTTACATTCTGACCTAGGAAAACTGAAATCTGTTTTTTACTGCCATTATCAAATGCAGAGATATTCTTAAAAGAAATTAGACAAATGCATTCTTTTCAATACTACTTTTAATTATTTTATATTAATTTTCCCTTATTCTTTCTTTAATCTTACTGCATCAATCATACATTCCATGTAGTCTGTATTTATAGTAAAATATAAAAAGAAATCTCAAATTCAGTATAATTAGCTGATCAGTTAAGTTTGTTAACATTTTCTAGGTTTACATTTTTAAAATCTTGGCTAACAACCCGGAATGCTGAACTTTTTACGTGCTGTTTACTTGATAACAAATAAGTATGTGGGAGAGTGCCTAAATCTGATTGTCTTGAGTCTCTGTGAGCTTTAAAATTTCCATTGTTCTCTGATTTATGTCATTTCCCTGCAATATGCTAAATAGAAAATTTTAATATAAGCAAATAAAATATTTAGTTATGGGGAAAGCATTTTAGCCATTGAAGGACTGTAATGCTGTGTGCTAATAAAAAAGCAAGAGACAAACAACAGCCTTTTATTGTCTGAAAATCTACCCATAAATCACTGTAGCAAAAAAATGATGGAAACTCCAAATTATCATAATGAAATACTGAACCATCACTCCCCTTGCTGTACCTAACAAATGCTACCAAAATATTGTCTATTATCACACAAAAGAGTAAAGGAGGAATGGTTTTATATTTTTCTGCGCTTTCCTCTTTTTGCCTTCTCTTATTTTAGTCCCCTCAAGGTATCCACGTGCCAGAGCAGGAATAAGAACTTTGGTACAAATTAAACAATAGACAAAATAAAACCTAGTAAAATGTGATTTTCATATTCAAATCTGGATTATAAGACTGGATAAGAGATTTTCAAGCTAGCATACTGCTATGGGACTGAACGTTTCTGTTTCCCCAAAGGTTCATGTGTTAATACTCTCATCCCCAGTATAATGGTATGGGCCTTTAGGAGGTGATTAGGTCTTGGGTGGTACCCTCATAAATGGGATTAGTGCCCTTATAAAAAGAAACACAAGAGAGCTTGTTTCATCTCTCTCTGCTGTCTGCCATGTGAGAAGACAATCATCTGCAAACTGGGAAACAAGTCCTTACCAGACACCTCCAGATCTTCTGGTACCTTGGTCTTGGAATTCTCCAGAACTGTGAGAAATAAATGTTTGCTGTTAATGAGTGATTATTTTTAAAGGATGATGACCTCAACAGCCAAGGAATAGGTTAAGCAGCAGTAGATTTTTTACAGCAGCAAAAATCGACTAAGACAGGTACCATCTAAAGAAATCCGCCTCCCATTTTTTATCTCTCTATTGGAGTTTAAAGAGACCGATGTCCATGATTAAGGCATCTGACTGAAAGAGAATTTGAATGCGAGAGCAATAGACTGACATTTGTTTTTATTTGTTTCTGTTCCTAATAAACAGAGTGGCTGATCTTCATTTTTGGTTTCTTCAAGAATGATGTTAGCAAGTGCTGGATGGAACAAGGGAAGACATTGCCTACAACAGTTTTTTAAAAGGCAGAAAAGCAAAGTGATCACGTGTGTGTCCCAGTTTCACTCCATCCAAGATGCCGGAATACTGTTAGAAAAGCATGGGTGATGTGAAGGTTGAGGGCTTGGGCTCCTACTCAGTTTTAAGGACTCAGAGGATGTGATCTCAAAGCCATGCCCTGTATCAGCTTCAGTTGTGAGGTTCCCGGCTTAATGGTGCATGGTTGATAACAGCAGGAGACTTGGAGGCTTAGCAGTGCCCTGCCTCTTTTCATTCCTCAGGTCTTAGACAAAGAGTTGTAGATATTTTGGCAAAGAATATTCCAAGTAAGTGTGCAATGTGGTAGGAAATGGCTCTGTGCCTGCAACAGACCGTGTAAGCTGGGAGAGATAAGTCACAGCCAGATTCCAGGGCCCTATAGCACCAGCAACAGCTGGCGTCTAGGAAAGTCACCCGGCTTTCATTGTCAAAGAACATAACCAGGTGAGAATTATAGCAGCTACAGATTCAGTTGTAAGGAGCAACTGAGGTGGACCAGGGATTGCAGGAGGAGATGGGAAGACAGAGGTCCCTGATTCTCTTGTTGCAACGAGGATGAAGAAACTTCCTCTACTTCCTACTTCCACCTTCCATTTAGAGGAGACAAGCAGGGCAGGGTGAGGCTATATAAGAAAGAGACTAAGCAGCTGAATGTTTACTTTCCATATCACACTGAACACTGTCTTTTAGAAGTTTTTCAGTTACAAGATTGAGCCACATTTAAAACAGAAGGTCAAAAGTTTTATCTTGTTTGTTTCCTTTTTTAGTAAGTCATGGCAAAAACTTCTGAAGATGATCAAATTAGCTACATATACTTAACATATTATTTTTCTGCATCTCTGAATTGTTGTTTGAAGTTTATACCAGTGCTTTGCATTACAAGATTAAACTGCACGTTTTTATTGAAAAACATAATCTTGTAGTTTAGTCATATTTGTCACAAATATTATCTGCATATAAAGTGTCAGATTCTCTTTTTCAGAAAAAAAAATTTTCTTGATAGAGCTAGGCTCTCGAGTTTGAACCAATTCTCATCCTTAGCAAGCATTAAATATAGGTTTTGAATCTACAAGGTTATCATAGAAGCCATACTGCTTGTCTATGTTCATGCACAACTTCTCTTGCTGCTAATTTTTTAGATGCACCTGCTCACTTATACTCATTGAGATCTCAGAGGTTGAGAGTAGATCCTTCTCTAGATGGATACTGCAACTAGATTTCCAAGTATATGGCAACTAGCTTCACAACTATATTGCTTTTCTAAACACTACTCAGGGACCTATCTTCTCATGTATAACACACACGCACGCATAGTCTATTCCTAAATTTGTGTAAATTATTATAAAACATAATTATATTTTAGAGATAAACCCTTCAAACATTAGAGGAAAAATATCATGTAATTTGAAAAAAAATATAAAGATTAATTTAGAAAAAAATTGGATTTATACTAAAACATTATGAAAGCAATTGTATTGATTGAAAAGTGTGCTTTTCTATAGAATAGATTAGTTTTTGCAATTTTTATCAAGGAAAAATGTAAGGTTGAGCTCTTAAATCCATTTGAAACCCAGTTTTGATAGCTTTCTTGTTTTCTGCTGTGACACACTGCATGCTCACCGTGGGCATCTCCTAACTCAGACTTGGCATCACACAATTTTTTAAGGATTATGATTCTTATTAGGAAAAATGTTGCCTAGATGGTCTTTTCAGTGGTCTGAGCTACAAGATATGCATATTTTTAGAGAAAATATGTTATGAGTTCTTAGTAATACTTCTAATTCAAATTAAGGGCCAGAAAGATGTTATTAAACTCATCCATCTTACAATTATATTCTCCCTTTTCTAGTTCTCAATGACACTGACACAATTATTTATTCAGTTTATCCCACAGTGCATGCACACACACACACACGTGTGCACACAGAGTAGACTTAAAATAAAACTAACATCACTACTAGAAAAAACAAACTACAGAGAACAGTTTAATATTTTTTGAAATTCTTTTTCTTGTTAGGGCATATCTATCGTCAAATCCCTGTGTTTTAATGTCATTGTGCGTGTATGCCACTAACTTGATATGCGATTTGGTTCATTTGTTTCACTTTGCTTTTAATATTGATGAATAGCTTTTTAAAAATATAATTTCTATGTGTTGAAGGTTCCAAGTCAAATTGACATGCATAGTATATGCAGAGAATTCCAGCTTCTATTTGTTTTCTTTCCTGTTTCTCCATATATACCACACACCTCCCCCAACGTAGGTAACTCTTTATTTTAATGGTTTTTGTCTCATCTATTTCTGAAAAATATGTATTTTAGGACAATTTCAATTTACAAAATATTTAGGAACTGCCTGTCACTCACCCAGACAGCTCCATTCGTGGTGTGTCAGTTACCTGTGACTATCACAATGCTGTCAATCTCGGATCATGCAGTACCTACCATTACGCCTTGCTCATTTCCCAGGTCCTCAGCTTTACTTCAATCCGATGACCTTGGTATTTTTGAATATACGATCCAGTCCTTTTGTAGAATATCACTCAGTTTATATTTGTCTGGTATTTCCCCATACATAGCCTCAGGTTATCAATTTTGGGCAACAACAGCGTAGACTTTTATGCTGTATTCTCACTGTATCAGGTGGCAAAGAATGTGGAGTTAATTAAAAGAGACTGTCAAGTTTCTGCAACATAAAATACCTTAGTTTATTTGTTATTTGTCTTCATTGTTACTAATAATTTGTGGGAAGATAGCTTGTGATTATGGAAATATTCATTATATTACTTTTTAAAAATATTATTTTTTATAAATAATATTTTTATTAGATAATATTATATTATTTTTAAAAATAATATAATATTCATTATTATATTATTACATTATATTATTTCATTACATTATTTTTAAAAAATGAATATGTTTTATGGAATTCATTTATTTGAATGATTTTATTGAAGATTTTCAAATAATTATTTCTGTGGTGGTTGACATATAGAGGTTATATAAGTCCATATAGAGGTTATATAAGTCCATTCTGCATATATCTTTGACATTCTCTATAAAGATGGGCTTTCCCTACCCCTTTCTTTCTTATTTGCTATTTGTTTCATCTGTATGAACACATGAAATTATACTGTATTCATTAAGTTATAAAGTTATAATGCATCTCTGTTCATTTACCAATTTTAAGTATGCTGTTAGATGAAGTTTGGTAAGTTTGTTATGTATTTCAGTGATCTACTTCTTCCAGACTTGTCTGGGAGCCCCTTCGTGCTGGCTTCTATATTGTTTTGATATGTTCCATTGCCCTTTGAGCCCTTCCTTAATTTCTGGTACAACAAAATGTTCTGGAGTCATCTAACGCTTTTTCCACCTCAACTTAGATCAGCCATTTCTTCCAGAAGCCCTTGTTCTTTTTAATAGATGGTGAAATTTGGATTCCAAGACATTGGTATTTAGAAATCAAGTTGTCCTCATTGATACCAGTGTGTTCAGCATTGATGTATCAGTAGAGAGAGCTAGAAAATCAGTGTGTGTGTGTGTGTGTGTGTATATATATGCATATATATATTTTATATATAATATCTATATGTATATATACATTTGCATCTATATTTATTTCTATAAGTATTTTTACACATTTATAACCAGAGGTCACAACAATGTCTATAATTTCTAGCTATTTCACTAGGTTCATTCCAGCCTTTCCTTTTCCATATTCTCTGTCATTGAGAAATCTGGTTTTCATTATTCTCAATATATTCACACATTTGGTCTGCTACTTGTAGGTAGTTGATCTCCCACTTCACCTGCATACCATTAGTGTCTCTTCAATCTAACCGTACCATCTGACACTCTGCTATCTTGGCCATAATTATTACATCCACTATATTAATTCCCTTTGAATGGGCCTGGCACACATTTACTCTCCCATTTATCCTATCTGGTGGCTACTGGTAGAATTATTTTGGAATGAAGGAAAAAATAATACTGAAGAGAAAAAATATTTTAAAGGCCAAGAAGAAAGGAAGAGGAAGAGGAAGAAAATAACATCCACATTTTAAAATGTAGGCAATTAAGTAGAGGTTACCACCTTTTTAAAGGTGAAGAATAGCAATTATTTAGACTCTTATTGATGCCAGCAGCCATTTTAATGGAAAGGTCAATGGCATAAATCTTAAAAATAGAGGGTAATGCCTCAGAAAAAAGGAATCTAGCTTTTTAGAGTATTCATAAACTTGTTTCTTGACTGTGTAAGGATCTCATGAGACATGTATTAGGGCTCTTTAGAAAAAACATAAACAATAGGATAAAATGTATTATAAGTAATTGGTGTGCATGATTATGGAGGCTTAGAAGTTCCACAATCTACTGTCTGCAAACTGGAGACTCAGGAGAGCCAATGGCATAATTCTAAGGCCTGATTGCTGGAGAGCTGAAGTATAGATTTTAGTCCTAGCCTGAAGGTCTGAGAACTAGAGTTGCAGAGTATGCAAGATCAGCCTCCAAGCTCAGACAGGCAGAGAGTGAATTCAACCTTCCTCTGTCTTTGTTTGTTTGTTTGTTTTATTCAGGTCCTCAAGGGACTAGATGATGTCTGCCACCCTGGGGAGGGCCATCTACTTTACTCAGTCCACCAGTTCAAGCGTTAATTTCTTCTAGAAACACTCTCATAGTCATACCCATGAATAATGCTTAAGCAGATATCTGGGCATCCTGTGCCCAGTCAAGTTGACCCATCCCGTACAATTAATCCTCACAGGGTACCTGCTCAAAATTGCATCACAGGTGATCATAAAAATTACATTCATTATTTTAAATAGTAAATAAAGTATAAATTGATGGGTGATAGTTACGAGGATGGAAAATTTATATTTTGCATATACTAGCTGCTGAATAAACATGAACTCAATTGATACAATCATAACATTTGCATCTTAGGCTAACATTTTGCATGTTTAATCTTATATAGTATTTACATAAATACTTCATTTTAAAATAAGTAAAAAAGTAATCGATAGAAATCTCTCCGTTACCTTTATTGCTTCATGTTTTGAAGAAAAGCAAATATAGCATCACTTTAGCAAGCAAGTAAATATCAAAGAGTTTATGACAATATCTTCTATTTTTCCCTTTAGTTATAAAGGGCTCAAACTTTCTCTAGCAAAATAAATTAGAAGTCAAAATATATACACCAATGATAAATGAATATTTCTGGTTGAAATTAGATATTATTGACTAAATATCTCATCTTTAATAAGAACATTGGAATTATAAGTAACAGACTTGATTTTGCAAATTTAAAACTTTTTTTAAAAAGAACTTTTTTCCCTTGACGATATTATTGATTACATAACACTTTGTGCCAAGTACTGTGATACACTATTAAAATATATTTAATTCTTTACTTTCGACAATAGCCTTATGAGGTAAGTACTATTATTTTGTTCATTTAAAGATAAAGAAACTGAAACCTGGAAAAGTAGAGTAACTTGCTCAGGGTCGTACTGCTAAGTGGGAGAACCAGGAAATGACCTGGAAGTGTCTGTTGCAAGACTCTCCTCAACACAAGCTACTGTAAAGCTTTATAAGTTATAAATGAATAAATTGTTGTTTGCCAAATATTATTGTAGTTTCTACAATATCATATTTTATCTGAAAAATACTTTCATGCAGTGACTTCAAAAGTAAATTTTTAAAAAATAAAATGTAACATGTCAGCTTAATATATGAATTTTTATAGTTGAAGATCAGATATTATTTTAAGGTTTTGCTTATTTTTAAACTTTTCATTTTAATTTTTGTAGGTACATAGTAGGTATATATATTTATGGTTTACATGAGATGTTTAAATACAGCCATGCAATGCATAATTTTGCTTCATAATCTTCATACGGGTTCTAAGTGGCAAGAAATTTGGATTCACTTTTGGGGTAGTACCTAATCCTTGTAGGTAACCCTTTTATGTTTTGGTAAGTTATAAAATAAATTAACTGTAACTCAAAAGGGATGAGTAAAAAGAAAGTAGATCAAGTGGCTACTGTGGCCTGGCTCAGATTCATCCCCTTTGTTACTATAGTAAGCCTTAATATTCTCTATATTAAAGAATTGGATGGATGATTAAACACTGTGACAAAATTGTATTCTTTATAAAATGCATTAATCTTAATGATCAAATCTGCCCATAGTGACAAAGCTTTTGGATAGCTGCCTATCTGTTTATTTTGCCTAATAACCAACAAGTGTGGTTACTACCATCTATCCTAGATGCTATGGAATGTGAGAATACATCTTTTGAAGCAGAAAATTAAAAGTATGTGGCATAGCGCATCATATATTTGTATTCTGAATGAAGATATGCTTTGAGACAGTGAAGGTATTAGAATAAATAACACCAAAGCATCTTTTAGATATTCAAACTGGGTTTGGTTCATTGCCTGCTCAAGAGCAAGGAAGAAAGGATGAAAGACATTTATAAATATATGCCCTAAAGGTAGAATGTCAGTTAATTGGGCCCTCCTATTAAACTTTGTACTTTTAATGCTTAAAAACGCATTTTTACTGGAATTTGTTAATATTAAAAAGAAAATAAAGCCATGTTTTAAAACAATATAAACATCTCTGTGAAAAAGAAACAAAAGAAAATCTGCAGCAGGAATCAAAAAGTACCTGGACCTGGGGCATAAATGGCCATTGATTGTCAAGATTCTATTCCTATGTGTTAACAGGGACAGAAGCTCCTCTGATATGGTGGGAGACACACCTCACCATAAAGCCACACTCAGCTCCTGAAACCAGGACCTGAGGAGCTTCTGTACTCAGGCTGAGGATAAAATAAACTGAAGCCACTACTGAGTGTCGTGGGCCCCACTCATCTACTTCAAGGACTGGCATGAGGAAACAGAAACATGGTGCCATGTAACAGAATCTCAGCAAGGCCATATCAGGGCTCTTGAGGGAATCTGCCTTGTTTTATAGATGAACACCCTCAAGGTACCAATATTAGACCTAGATCTGAACTGGGGACCATATTAGGCTGGATGAAGAATTGTCAAATCACCAAACTGGAAAGCTCATGAATAGGGAGAGAGAAAAAAGCACATCCATGTCTACATTCACAGAAACATTTAAAACAGAAGCACATTACTGGAGATAACTGTTCAAACTAAAGTTCCAGAGCGAGTGGAGGAGTGTTAGTTTTGTGACGGATAGGCAATAAATAAGTAAATAAATAAAGACAAAGATTAGGCAGTAAAGCCATAGAATAGTTGCTTTACTAGACTTAGTTGAAGAAATAAGTAGTTAATAGGAAGGTTATATTGAGATATCGACACAAAAATCTGTACAGAAAATGTAGAAAATAAGAGAATACTACAAGAATGAAGCTAGCACTAGAATATCAATATCTAATAAAGTAGAATTTAAAATGGAAAACATTTGTGCTGAAAAAGGTACTAGATAATGAAAAAAGTAAAAAGTAGAAAAATACTCCTAAGAAGATGACTGATCAGAGGCCCCCAGCACTCACCTCCTCAACACAGAATGCTGAAACAAGAAATAGATAACCAAATGTGAAAGAAAACATCCCTTCAACAGAGTCATCGAGGTAGGGGGGTTGCCAGCCACTCTGAGCTCATCCCAGGCCCCTAGGTCTCAGGATCACTCCCATTCTGACCGCAATCACCAAAACACAAGCAGGACCCAACGCCCACTGCTCAGCCCAGGACATACTCGAGTCCACGTCCAGCCGAACACCAGTCCACAAACCCACTCCCCAGACTTGGTCTGACCCTTCCAGCCCTGAGGTCCAAGTGCCTGGCATCCTAGTCCCCCAAGCCTCACCCAGGCCCTCTTTCCCTCCACTCACCCCTCCTGCTGTCCATCCGCAGCCCCTGTCCCTGAAGAGTCAAGGCACAGGGAAGCGCTCTGAGACAAGGCCATAGGATTGTTTTGGGGCTTCAGGCCCCTGGAGTGCATAGAGGGGCTCCCAGAGCCACAGAAGGGGTTTCCTGCAGGGCCGGCAGCTGCTGATCCTATCCCTGTGACCTCGTCCAGCCTCTGGCTTCAGTGGTCCTATTTCTTTCCCTTTGGGTTTCTTAGTAAAGTTCTTTTTCACACACACACAACCCAACCCCCAGAAGAAAAATAAAAAAAGAAAAGAAAAGAAAGGAAAACAAAAGAAAAGAAAAACACTGGAATTGAGTAAGAAAGTGACATAGACCCACTGAGGCATGGAAACTTGTGATGGCAGCATGGAGAGAGAAGCAAGGCAGCCAGCAGGGATCAGCTCAGAGAAAAGAGGGGTCCCCATTGTGGTGCTGGGGTAAGTGAAAGATCCCCAGCAGTTCACTTTGTCATCCCAGATACCCCTGATTCTGACTACGGAGGAACCACTCAGGCCTCACAGGCCCTCAGCTTATCACAGGGAGCTACTAGACTTCATTGGCTGCATCCTGCCAGACAGAGAATCCATGCTGGGTCCCCCTCAACCTCTGAAAACTCAGACTGCTGCAGCACGGCGCCATTTCTGAGAATGCAGCCACAGTCAAACTATACCCTCCCCTCAGGACGAATAGCCCTTGCATCTCTACATCTTTGAAGCCCACTGACATCCTCTGGCATCTACCAAGAGGACTGCAGTGCTGTAACACCAGCCAGACCCGGCAGTGCAGTCGTGTCTCTGCCGCTCAAGCTCATGTAATGCCCTATGCCCCAGGAAACTGACAGTCCAGCACATCAGGGAGGCTTCTCTCAGTACACAGAGAGACAAAATGATCCCCAGATCATTGCTATTGACTCCACCCTTTGCAGAGGTGGAACCACTGCACGTCAGTGTGTACCAGCCAGGGACTCAGGATCGGTTCTCAAAGGGGCCTGCTGCCATCATGATTGGTGTGCATGTGCCACCCTGGGGCCTGAAAACCAGTACACCTGAGGCCCACTATTCACTTCAGTGATGGGGCTTTTGTGCAACCGCATGTGCTTCCTAAGGGCCCAAAGACTGGCCTGCTCTGAATCCTCATGCAGGGAATACCACCCCACAGCCTCCACAAACAATTGCAGTCTAAGCCACTGGGGAACTTGCAGGCACCACTGATGTTGACAACAGCCAAAAAACCCCTCGTATTGACAATGCACGACTGTGCCTACCTTGAACCAAAGCCAAAGCACCCCACCCAACTGACACTCTAGATATATCTACAGAAAAATGTCTTTCTCTATGAAAGCTACTGCATAAAATTAAAAGAAGTGACTTTTAATTTGCAGATATCAATGCAGGGACACAGAAACATGAAAAAGCAAGGAAATGTGACACATCCACAGGAACACAAAAATTCTCCAGTAACAGAACCCCCAAAGAAGGAAATAAATAAAATGACTGAAATGAAATTAAAAGTAATAATATTAAGGAAATTCAGTGAGATGCAAGAGAACACATATAAACAATACAAAGAAATCAGGAAAACAGTTCTTCCTCTGAATTAGAAATTCTGTATAGTCCTCGTTAGACTAAACTAGACATTTATTTTCTTTTAAGTTCTGGGATACATGTGCAGAGTGTACAGGTTTGTTACACAGGTAAATGTGTGCCATGGTAGTTTACTGCACCTATCAACCCATCACCCAGGTATTAAGCCTTACCAGCATTAGCTATTGATTCTGATGCTGTCCCTCCTGCTGCAGTCCCCCCACCGTGACAGGGCCCAGTATATGTTGTTCGCCTCCTTGTGTATATGTGTTCTCATTGTTCAGATTCCACTTGTAAGTGAGAACATGTGTTTGGTTTTCTGTTCCTGCATTAGTTTGATGAGGATAAGGGCTTTGAGCTCCATCCATGTTCCTGCAAAGTACGTGATCTCATTCCTTTTTATGGCAGTATAGTATTCCATGGTGTATATGTACCACATTTTCTTTATTCAGTCTATCATTGATGGGCATTTGAGTTGATTTCATGTCTTTGCTATTATGAATACTGCTGCAATGAACATACACATGCATGAATCTTTATAATATAATGATGTATATTCTTTGGGCATATACCCAGTAATGAGATTCATGAGTCAAATGATATTTCTGGTTCTAGGTCTTTGAGGAATTGCTACACTGTCTTCCACAATGGTTGAACTAATTTACATTCCCACCAACAGTATAAAAGCATTTCTACTTCTCTGCACAGCCTTGCCAGCATCTTTTGTTTCTTGACTTTTTAATAATCACCATTCTGACTGGCATGAGATGGTATCTCAATGTGGTTTTGATTTGCATTTCTTTAATAATTAATGATGGTGAGCTTTTTTTCATGCTTGTTGGCTGCATAAATGTCTTCTTCTGTTCCTGTCCTTCGTCCACTTTCTAATTGAGTTGTTTGTTTCTTTCCTGTCTTTCCTGTATATTTATTGAAGTTCCTTGTAGATTCTGGATATTAGACCTTTGTCAGACGGATAGATTGCAAAATTTTTCTCCCATTACTGTAGGTTGTCAGTTCACTCTGATGACAGTTTCTTTTGCTGCGCAGAAACTCTTTAGTTTAATTAGATCCCATTTGTCAATTTTGGCTTTTGTTTCAATAGTTTTGGCGTTTTTGTCATGAAACCTTTGTCCATGCCTATGTCATGAATGGTATTGCCTAGATTTTCTTCAAGGGTTTTCATAGCTTGGGGTTTTACATTTAAGTCTTTAATCCATCCTTATACATTTGGATTAGGTGTAAGGAAGGGATCTAGTTTCAATTTTCTGCATATGGCTAGCCAGTTCTCCCAGTGTCATTTATTAAATAAGGAATCCTTTCCTCATTGCTTGTTTTTGGCAGGTTTGTTGAAGATCTAATGGTTGTAGATGTGCAGTCTTATTTCTGAGATCTCTATTCTGTTTCGTTGGTGTATGCATTTGTTTTTGTACTAGTATCATGCTGTTTTGGTTACTGTAGTCTTGTAGTACAGTTTGAAGTTGGGGTAGCATGATGCCTCCAACTTTGTTCTTTTTGCTTAGGATTGTCTTGGCTGTATGGGGTCTTTTTGGTTCCATATGAATTTTAAAGTAGTTTTTTTCTAATTCTGTGAAGAATGTTGTTTTAATTTGATTGGAATAGCATTGAATCTGTGAATGGCTTTGCTCAGTATAACCATCTTAATGATATATGTTGGCATATAAAAATACTTCTGATTTTTGTACACTGATTTTATATACTGAAACTTTGCTGAAGTTGTTTGTCAGATCTAGGAGCTTTTGGGTATAGACTTTGGGGTTTTCTAGGTATGGAATCATATTATCTGTATACACAGATAGTTTGACTTCTTTTCTTCCTGTCTAGATATCTTTTATTTCTCTCTCTTACCTAATTGCTCTGGCTGAGGCTTCCAGTATTACGTTGAATAAGAGAGGTGAGTGAGCGTCCTTGTCTTGTTCAGGTTCTCAAGGGGAATACCAACTTTTGCCCATTCAGCAGATTGTTGGCTGTGTTTTTGTCACAGATGGCTTTTATTATTTTGAGGTATGTTTTTTCAATGCCTAGTTTGTTGAGGATTTTTAGATGAAAGCATGTTGAATTTAACTGAAAGCTTTTTCTGCATTTATTGTGATGACCATGTAGTTTTTGTTTTTAGTTCCATTTATGTAGTGAATAACAATTATTGATTTATGTATGTTGAACCAACTTTGCATCCCAGGTAAAAACCCACTTGATCATAGTGGATTAGTCTTTTGATGTGCTGCAAGATTCGGTTTGCTAGTATTTTGTTGAGGATTTTTGCCTCTATGTTCATTAAGAATATTGTCCTGAAGTTTTCTTTTTTGTTATATCTTTGCCAGGTTTTAACAACTGGCTGGTGCTGGACTGATAGAGTTATGGATGAATCCCACCTCCTCAGTTGTTTGGAATAGTTTCAGTAGGAATGATACCAGCTCTTCTTTATATGTCTTGTAGCATTTGGCTGTGAGTCCATCTGGACCTGGGATTTTCCTGATTGGTAGGCTTTTTATTACTGATTCAGTTTTGAAACTCGTTATTGGTCTGTTTAGGGTTTGAATTTCTCTCTGGTTCAGTCGTGGGAGGTTGTTTGTTTCCAGGAATTTATTCATTCTTCAGAAATTAAGGAGAAATAAAGTATTTTCCAGACAAGCAAAAACTGGGGAAATTTATTAACACTAGGTTGGTCCTACAAGAAATACTTTAGGCAGTCCTGTATCTGGAAGTGAAGGATAATATTTATCCTGAAAATACACAAGAATATAAAAGTCACTGGTGGAGCAGATACACAAATGAGAAAGGAAAAGGAATAAAGAGTGATTACTACAGAAGACCACCAAACCACGACAATAAATGATAATAGAGAAAGAAAGGAAAACAGATATGTAAAATAATCAGAAAACAATGAAAAAGATAAGAGGATTAGAAATTCTTATTTATCAATTGGAACCTTGCATATAAATGAATTAAATTTCCTAATTAAAGTTATAGACTGGCTGTATGTGTTTAAAAAAACAAAACAATATTATATGCTGCTTATGACAAACTCACTAAGCCTGTAAAACCTCACATTGGCTGAAAGCAAAGAGATGAAAAAATATATTTCATGCCAATAAAACCAAAAGTGTATGTGAGTTGTTATATCACACAAAATAGACATTAAGTTAATAAAAAAGAGGCAAAAAATGTCATTCTATAAATATAAAGGTATCAGTTTATCAAGAATATATAGCAATTATAAACATGTGTGCACCCAACACCAGGAGAGAATGAAACCCTATTTGTGGCATCATGAATGAGCCTGGAAGGCATTATGTTAAGCAAAATAAGTCAGACCAAGCTTGATCAATAATGCATGTTCTTGCTCATGGGTGAAAGCTAAAAACAGTTTAGCTCATATAAGTAGAGAGTAGAATTGTGGCTATTAGAGACAGGGAAGTGTAGAGGGGAAGGGTGAATAGGGAGAAGTTTGTTAATGGATACAAAGTTATAGCTAGATGGGGGAATAATTTCTAGTGCTCTATAGGACTATAGGCTGAATATAGTTAACAATAATTTACTGTATATTTTCAAAAATCTAATAGAGGATTTTAAATGTTCCCAGCACAAAAAATGATAAATATTTGAGATGGTGGATATAGTATTATCCTGATTTGATCATTGCACATTGTATATGTGTTTCAAAACCTTACTACATCATAGATATGTAAAATTAATATGTGTCAAATAAAAATAAAATAAAAATATGTATCCCAAATATATCTGTGACTAAAAATCACGTATTCATTAAATATAAAGAAAATCAGAAATTTAGTAATCAAAAATTTTTAAATAGTAATCCTTGAAGACATTAAAGCACAATAGATAAGTTTGACCTAATAAATATATAAAGAATATGTATAACATATATATTCCATACTAATTTATAAAGAAATATTAACATTAAAACAATTAATGTAACACAGATTATATTTTCCAGTCAATTAGGCATTGGATTAGAAATGAATGACAAAGTAATAATTAAAAATACCCACCAAGTACATTTGAATTTAAAAAGAAAAATTGTATGTGGTTCATCTATTTAAACAAATAACACAAGGCATATCTGTCTTAGAGACATAGATCTGCAATGTTTAATGACTTTCCAAACCCAAGGCAACAATAATTTTAAAAACCCACAACCCTTCTTAAATCTTGAATTCTAGATAAAAAGAGAATGTTTTAAATAGTACAGTTCAAAAATAATCAGTTTATTATGATAATTCTCTTCTGTGACTTTGGAAGCTATGTGATGGTACAATATCTGCAGACTACTGCTAGAAAATATTTATCTTAAAAAATTATATACCTAGTCAAGATAAGCCAACATTCTATGTGTTTTAAATATGCAAGCATTTTTAGTGTGTTTTATGTGCTACATATTAACTCTTTGAGATAACTCATTTTATTTTTCCCAATTTACAAATGAAGAAACTGAGGTGCAGTTCAAAGTGTCACAGGAAGCCGTAGAATCTAGTTTCAGATTCAACATTAAATATATTGGTTTTTGTTTAAAATAAAAAAGTCACTCATGGAACAGTGCAAAAGAAAGATGAGCACAAATTAATAGAAAAACCACCTTATCTATGGAAAATAGTTGAAGGATTACTCTAAACAAATGTAAATTTAGTTGCCAATAGTAAATCTTGACTATTTTACTGGAATAGTCAATGTTAAATTTATTTATTTATTTATTTAATTTCCAACTTTAAGTTCAGGGGTACATGTGCAGGATGTGCAGTTTTGTTACATATGTAAACGTATGCCATGGTGGTTTGCTGCAGAGATCATCCCATCACCCAGGTATTAAACCCAGCATCCCCTTGTAATTCTTCCTGATCCTCTCCCTCCTCCCACCCCCCACCCTCCACAGGCCCCAGTTTGTTGTTCCCCACCATGTGTCCATGTGTTCTCATCGTCAATGTTAAATGTACAGGGATGATAATAATGTGACTAGACTTTTTGCTTTTGAGGATAAAGATTTTTGAAACATCAGAGCACACTCTAAATATAAATCTCAAAAACCTAGCATTGAGAATCAACTCAGCTAAACCTTTAAGAATGAACACTTGGGAGGGAAGGGTGACAACACGGAGAAATAAAATAAAGATTTGTTACTAGTAGGTTTGGAAAGAAGTAGGTAAATAAAGTATCTTAATTGAAAAAGTTATTTTATTTTATTTTCATATACTTATTAGAAAAATTTCATTCTAGATATGATTATGAGAAATGTAAATGTAATCATTTGAAGAAATAAAAAGCTAGCAGAAATTCCCAACCTAACATGGGAAAAAGCAATAAAATACATAAAATAAAATAAAATAAATCCACAAAATTTAAAAAGAAAAACAACAATTGATATTAAATAGGAGGCAAGTTAGGATAAAATTAATTTAAATTTTTTTAATTTAAAAATTTAAAAATAATAATATAAATAACTTACTTAGCATGAATGCTAAAAATACAGACTATTAATCTTGATTTTTAAAAGTCTAGTAATATAATTGTTATAAGAAACACAAGTAAGTGTAAAAAGCAGAGTTTTAAAATAAAAGTAAATTATGCTAGGAGAATGCAAACAAAAATAATTCTGAAGAGGAAAGATTAATGATAAAAAATGGACAACAAAACTATTGAGGACAATAATATGGATTATTTAGTATTACACATTCACAAAAGAGATAATAGAGTCATAGACTATTGTAGATTTAAAAAATTTAGCAGTAAAATATTTAAAGCCAAATCCAAGGACAATTTGATTAAATACCATCTTAAATATACATTTTTATGTACTTTTATCATTAGATGAGGTAAGATATAAGATAGATATAAAGCTATCAAGAAAATAAGACCTTAAAATATAATCATTGATTTTATGTGTTTGACATATGATTGTGTATGTATGCATATATTCATATAAATCATTGTTGTTGAATATGGGATTTTCCTGTAGTTATAAGCTAATAAGTTAGCTTGTTACTATTTAATGGACACTAGCAGAAGACGTGAGACTCCTGGATCAGAGCTAAAAGATTTATTCCTGATGTCACAGTAAACAATACGAGCACATTTGCATCATTTTCTTTTACCCTCTAAATCTTATGCAGTAAAGTAAAGAGGTCAGTTGCAGGCTTGCATTTGCAGTGGATTGCATTACAGATGTCAGTCACAGGCGGGAGGTCCCCAGGTTACCCACAACTCTGTCTGACTTGGTTGTAAATCTGGGTTCCCAATCCCCTTTCCTGGAGTTCAGTCATTTTCTAGAATGACTCACAGAACTCAGGGAAATACTTCACTATTTTTACCCATATATGATAAAATGGCACAACTCAAGAACAGCCAGATGAAAGAGAAGCATACGTCAAGGTATAGGAGAAGGTACAAGAAGGTACAAGGCAAGCAGAAGTACAGACAATCTCCACCTTATTTTCAACTTCACAATGGTGTAAAAGCAATAGGCATTCAATAGAAATCATACTTGAAGTACTCATGCAACCATTCTGTTTTTCACTTTGGGTACAGTATTCAATAAATTATATGAGATATTCAACATTTTATTATAAAATAGGCTGTGCATTAGAAGGTTTTGACCCATGGTAGGTTAATGTAAATGTTCTGAGCATATTTAAGGTAGGCTAGGCTACGCTTGATGTTCAGTATGTTAGGTGTATTAAATGCATTTTTGACTTATGATATTTTTATTATAATGGGTCTTATTGTGGCACAATCCCATCATAAGTTAAGGAGCCTCTGTATATACTTTTGACTGGGTAATCATGAAAAGCAAGAAAATATGAAAAAGTGAAGTCATTTGTAGAAGTTTCTTTCCCTGGCAGATATCTGGGACTTCTCGTGTCCTGACCTGGGTTGATATCACAGAATGAAGCACAAGAATACATTCAGAGTGAAGGGGTCAAGGGACAAGAAGGACAGAGGATGTCCTTCACCATTGTTATAAATGCAGGCTGTTATCTAAACAGAGCATGTTTTAAGTTGAGTTATTTATCTATCACCTGAGTTGTGCCAATGATGTATTGCTAAGAGAGAAAATTTAAAAAGTAATGTCTATAGTATTAATACATTTTCCTAAAAGGATGAACCAACAACATATATGTGTGTGTGTGTGTATATATATCTATATATATAGAGATATATATATATATACACTTTTAGAGTAGGGAAAAGACAATATTAATGATCTATTGGGGACAGAGATTGCAATGAAAAAGGTTTGGGGAGAGCATAATCAACGTTCTTCATATACCTTTGCGTTATTTTACTAGTTCTTATGTGGAAGTCTTATTTTTGGTAATTTTGGAAAAGTAATTTAATTAAACAAATAAAAGAGTGGCATATGCCTTTTGAAGGGTGGTAGAATATGCACCCCCAAATATGCTAATCTGGCATGAGGATTATTTTGAGCTAAAGGCACTTGGAAAATGGCAGATATAAAAGGGACGTTTTATCTTCCCTGTACCAGGAGAGAAGAACCATTCTTGACACCAGATGGGGAGTCACAGCTGAGAAGAATCCATACAAATAGATCTTGTTAACATAACACTTATCTTCCCTTATCCTCCTCATACATTTTTGTTAGTCTTCCATAATTGCTACTTTTTGTTCAATCTACTACATAAGAATTTAAATTTTGCCACTTCTTTGGGCTTTCATTTTTCTATGGGCCTCTGATACACATTTAAAAATCTGTATGCTTTTTTCCTGTTATTCTCTCTTATGTCAATTTAATTTCAAGCCTAGCCAGAGACTCTAAGAGGAGAAAGTTTTGCCTCTCCTACACTTTTCACACGTAGAAGGAAAGCATGATGATCAATGGTTGAAACTATATTGAAAGAACTCCCTCCTGTTTCAGTTGTATGCAGTAGAAACAGCATATAATAAAACGAATAAAAAGCAAACTAAAACTTTGCATCAGTTTAGACTTTATCTTGTTCATGCAGTTAAACTATCCGAATTTTGTTTCCTTTACCTGTCATGGGAGAAGGTACTTTAGTGAACCTACTGTAAGGAACAAAGAAAATGCTACATTGTTCTGAAATTAGATTTTAAGCTGGATATTCTTATTACAATATTTTCAAGATGGTAAAAGTCATTTCATATTTTATTTCCAATTAGACTATAGAAAAGGGAAAGTATGGGTGAGGTGGAAGGAGTTGCTTTTGAAGAGACTAGAAATCAATTACCGTTATCATTTTAAAGGGTTGCATAAATACTTTCTTAACAACCATCTTGTATAGTGCACATATTTATCTAGCCACATAGACATGTAAATAAAAAGTTAAATCAAAATACTCTCTTTTCTGTAGGTAAAGTCCTTCAGAGTAAAGAAAATATTGATGTCTAAAAATAAAATACGTTAAAATATGAAAAAAAGTTTTTCAGGATATATAGTTTTATATATTATTTATTTTCATGGAACATGTGCATCGCAGGAGAAAGTTTCTGCCCTTTAAGACTATAGGAAATTGAAAGAAACAAAAGAAAAGAGAGGTATGAAAAAGCATAGCATGCTGGTCAGTCCCACCATTTCAGGCACTGCTTAACAATCTGTTGAGAAAGCAACTTGAACCAAACAAGCAGCCACATTTTACTCGCTTTCCAAGAGCGACAGGTGCAAAGAAGCCTGAGAAAAAAAGCATTCATTATGGGCAAGGTTAAAATTAGGTACTTAAAAATCGTCATCTAATTTAGGTCATTTATCATTCTCCTCAAAGCCCCTTTTGTACAATTGAATACTGAAGTGCTTAGTTTACTATTAGATCATCACAGCTGCTACAGTATCACTCAAAGCAGATGTTTCACAGACAGAAAGAGCCCAGCTAATTTTAACAGAAACATGGTAACTGCAAGTCACTTTTTGGCAGTTCCAACAGTGAATGTGAATATACCATGCAGGTGCAACTGTATGTAGTGAATTGTAGGAGAAATGCTTTGAGAAAGGGAAAGTGATATTGGTGAGAGACCCCAAAGGGTTTTATTCCTGATGGATTAGAAATCCAGAGCTGTAGACTGTGATTCACTGTGATGCAATTCAAACTATTCATTTCCTTTTATAGAGAGAGAATGAAACAAAATGCTTGGGCTAATTATAGTTTATTCTCCTAATTATTTTCCAAATTAGTTTGCTCTTGGAAATAGGATAGTGAGGGAATTTCTTACACATAAATTATTAGCTCACATGTTAATTTACTCTCAACTGTTACCCCTAGTGATTTCAGGATTTGAGTTTGTGTTTCCACATGTTTAAATATATGTATATGTGTATGCAAAGATCAGAATAAAAGTGTGACACTCTGAAATACAGGACATATGTCACAAATTACTTACTCAATTCCTTACTATTATAATTAATGGCAGGAAACTTCTGAAACAGAGATAAAGTTGTTTCCACTTCCAAAAACATGGTAGAGATATCTGTGATAAGAGGCTAATTTAATTTTTAGTGTTTTCAAGATGATTAAATGTACTTGAGCCAAATGGGAGAGAATCCCTTGCTTATTTTTGATTAAAATATGAATTGCAATCATTACTTTTCAATTCTTACTGAATCACTGTCCTAGAAATAGGTATATGTATGTAATAGTCCCCAAATATACACTTCTGGAAAAGTTGTGTGATAATTTTTAGAAGTTATCGTAGCTATAAAAAGCTAGGACATTGTATTAGTTTCCCAAGGCTGCTGTGAAAATTTACTGTAAACTGGGTGGTTTAAAGAATAGACATTTATATTTGTATAGTACAAGAGATTGGCTCTAGAGGAGAAGCCTTTCTTGCCTTTCTAGCTTTTGCTGGCTCTAGGAGTTCCTTGACTTCTGGTCGCATAACTCCAATATCTGCCTCTGTCCCCGCAAGGTAATCTCCAATTTTTCCCTGTGTCACCTTTTCTGTCTCACATAAAAATACTTGACATTGGATTCAAGGTTCATCCAGATAATCCAGAGCTATGTCATCTCAAAATACATATTTTTTAATTCTTTTTTTAAATTTTACTTTAAGTTCTGGAATACACGTTTTGAACGTGCAGGTTTGTTACATAGATATACATGTGCCATGGTGGTTTGCTGCACCCATTTACTCGTCATCTAGGTTTTAAGCCCCACATGCATTAGATATTTGTTCTAATGCTCTCCCTCCGCTTCCTCCCACCCCTCTGCCAGGCCCTGGTGTGTGATATTCCCCTCCCTGTGTCCGTGTGTTCTCATTGTTCCACTCCCACTTATGAGTGAGAACATGTGGTGTTTGGTTTTCTGTTCCTGTGTTAGTTTGCTGAGGACGATGGTTTCCCGCTTCATCCATGTCCCTGCAAAGGACATGAACTCATTTTTTTTTATGGCTGCATAGCATTCCATGGTGTATATGTACTACATTTTCTTTATCCAGTCTATCACTGATGGGCATTCGGGTAGTTTCCAAGTCTTTGCTATTGTGAACAGTGCCGCAATAAACATAACTGTGCATGTGTCTTTATAGTAGCATGATTTATAATCATTTGGGTATATACCCAGCACTGGGATTGCCTGGTTAAATGGTATTTGTGGTTCTAGATCCTTGAGCAATCGCCACACTGTCTTCCACAATGATTGAACTAATTTACACTCCCACCAACAGTGTAAAAGCATTCCTATTTCTCCACATCCTTGCCAGCATCTGTTGTTCCCAGACTTTTTAATGATCACCATTCTAACTGGCGTGAGATGGTATCTCATTGTAGTTTTGATTTGCATTTCTCTAATGACCCTAATGACCAGTGACGATGAGCTCCTTTTTCATATGTTTGTTGGCTGCATAGATGTCTTCTTTTGAGAAGTGTCTGTTCATATCCTTCCCCTACTTTTTGATGGTGTTGCTTGTTTGTTTTCTTGTAAATTTGTTTCAGTTTCTTATAGATTCTGGATATTAGACCTTTGTCAGTTGGATAGATTGCAAAACTTTTCTCCCATTCTGTAGGTTGTGTGTTCACTCTGATGATAGTTTCTTTTGCTGTGCAGAAGCTCTTTAGTTTAATTAGATCCCATTTGTCAATTTTGGTTTTTGTTGCAATTGCTTTAGGTGTTCTAGTCATGAAATCTTGGCCCACTCCTATGTCCTGAATGACATTTTAATTATACCTGTAAAAATCTTTTCCCCAAATAAAGTCGCATTTGCAGGTTGAGGGTTAGGATGGGAACATAACTTTTTGGGGGCCTTTATTGAACCCGTATATAAAGATTCGCTCAGGTATATAAATGAACACTTTTAGCAGTGCTACTCAAAATGTAATTCTGAGATGGCTGCCAAATTCATGAACTGTTTGTTACTGGCCCATGATGAAATAAAGAACTTGCCCCAGAATGTAAATCAATTTCATTACAAAGTACACTGCTACATTCAGGTGACGCTCTTTTGGAAAGACTTTTCTTGATGAAGAAAACAGTACATTGATTTATTTTCTAGGGCAAGCTCCTTATTTCATCATGGACCAGCACTTTTTGAGGCTGTGCAGTTTTAAAATATGATAATCAAACTGATGTTAGGTTTGTGTGTCTAATGTAGTCCTATTGGAACATGAGTCCAATAGGATCACTATGGAAAGATTTTGGTAGTTGAAAATGGGGTAGATAGATAAGATTCCCAATCATCACAAGAATCACTGATTTATTAGTCCAAAGGGCAAGTACTAGATATCCTCTGGCATGGAGCAATGTGATGCAATTAAAATGGAGAAAAATGAACATCAAGTGT
This sequence comes from Theropithecus gelada, assembly GCF_003255815.1. NCBI lineage: Eukaryota > Metazoa > Chordata > Mammalia > Primates > Cercopithecidae > Theropithecus > Theropithecus gelada. The sequence continues at coordinate 13,896,548 of NC_037669.1, read as the reverse complement.
CTGGCAACATGCTATTGCCTAAACACTCATGTATCTGTTTTCCTTGTTTTCTATCTTGCATATTTTGCATAAATAGTAAATATAATATGAATAAATAGTAAATACAATATACAATACAGTTTGTAAAGTTAGTTTTTATTGTTATTACATGAAACATACACTGTTAGAATCTCAGCCACTGGATTTTCACCTCACCTATAAAACTGATGTCTGTCACCATCTCCACAGCATTATTTGTGAGCACCACTGGCAGGACCTTTCAAATTCGTAGGATACTCTCCCCTCAGTTCCAGTCTGGCTTTTGAAGCATCACCATCATTTACCAGGATTTTCCAATTTAAAAGGACATACCAGCTTCATGAAAGCAATCCTCACTGAATCCATATTTCACAGATTTTCCCAGGACAGACCAGTTTCTGTTGGCTAAGAAAATTTAATTTGTCCTCAGTGTGTGCAAAGCCATCTTCCCTTGGATTATTTTTAAATCTGACACGTTTCTTAAGGTTTTATAGCTAAGATAATTATCAGAAACTGCAGTAGTATTTCTCCACGTGATGCCATATTTACTATTCTGTATCAATCATCAGTTTTTATTTCCAAGCATCTAGTGCTTTTGCTAACCAGAATGACTCAGAGACATCTCTCTGTTCCACTGGTTCTTCAGCTTCACTCATTTATGGTTTGCATTTCTGTATTTATCTTATGACATATTGTTTTTATTTTCAAAGTTAAGAGCAGAAAAGAGTATTTCTCAAGGATAAAAGGGTCTAAATAAATTTCTCTAAAATATATTCCGAGAGTACCATTAAGTGTGACATCTAGCCTTATTGCACTGCTAACCTACCATTTGTTGAATCGGGAAGTTAAGACGTTAATGTCAGTCTAAGTCACAAAATTAAAGTCTTTGGTCATCACAGTGCATTCAGAATCGTCACTTGAGTATACAGTATATAGCATGTCCTTGTGAAAATCCCAACATATATGATAAATAATTTCCTCTTTTTTTTTCTCTGTCCCTAGAGAACAGTTTTATAAGCAAAGTGTTTCCATATGGAAAGAGTGAGGAGGTTTAATGGGCTGTATAACATCACTCATGAATAGTATTTAAGCCTCAAGAGCATACCTGGGACCTGAAGATTAGGGTGTATACAAGCATTTCATTACCAAGTATGTTTATATGTTGTCAGGCCAGGAAACTCCACAAACACAAATATAAACAACCCCCAAAGCCATGTAATCAAGCCTACCATTACGTGATCTTGTTGGACCATGAGTATTCCACTATAATGCTAAAAAGGAAATCAACACAGGAGCTTCCTGGGCAGTTACTTTTGTGACAGTCAGGGCAGAACATGTATTTCGACATTAGTATTTTCACAAGTTGAAAAGAAGAGCCTGGCAAATATAACCATTTTTATCATTACCAATGCAATATCCTTCCTAGAGTACTGAAGTCAGAAACAATGTACTCTCTTTCTATGGCTTTCTATGAACTCAAAGGCAGGCGGTGGTTTATAGGTCTGAGTGCGCAGGTGGCATGAGGCAGCTGATGAGCTTTAACAATATCATATTCTCAGGCTCCATGCCCACCCAAGATTTGGATTCATTTGGTTCAACTTTTTTGAAGCTCCCAGGTTATTTGAATGTGTTAGTAGTTTGGAGAAGCAAAGACTTGTTCAGGAGCAGTGATAACTAAATTCTAGAACATAAGAATCACCTGGGAACTTCATAAAACACATATGCTGGTGCCAAACTTCCAAAGATTTTGACAGAGTAGGGCAAAGTAGGGGTTCCATAACCACATGTTTTGTAAGCATCCCAAGGAGTCCTATGCTCAGGGTCCATGTACTTGTACAGTTGGGTGGAAGTGAGGCAGAATCCTTAGGGAGATGGTCTACAATTCAAATACTACTTTATATAACATTGTTTCTTAAAGAAGTTTAACTATCTTGGCTTATATAATCACATTCATGCTTAGTTTCCATTTAAGGTTGGGAAGCATATTATATGAAAACCTAAATTTTACAAATGAAGAAACCTAGCCACGGAGTGTTAAAATGGCTTCCCACGTCACAACTAGGATTAATTCTGGTTTATTGTTTGATCAGCCTACATAAAGCATATCAAAGATACTTGAAAACTTGAGTAACATTCTTAAAAGCATATTTGAACATCTGAAGTTTCAGATTCACTAATATCCAAAGAAGGTTATACTTGCCTAGTCTGGGATCAAAAACTGAGGATAAAATAGGTAACCTAATATTGTACTGAAAGATATGTTAATATAAAAACTTAACACCTCTCTGAGAGGCAGAATATCTAATGGATGAGACCATGGGCTCTGGACTCAGAATACAGGGTGAATCCTGGCTCTGCCACTCACCAGTTGTGTGGTTCTAGGCAAGGTATTTAATCTCTCAGTAGCTCAGTTTCCTTATTTGTCACACAGTGATAGTTCCTACCTAGGATTTTTGCAAAGGTAAATAGATTATTTTCTGTAAACTCTTGGAACAGTGGCTGCCACAACAGTATGTGCTGTATGGTTGTGAATATTGTATAGTTGGCTTTTACTATTTAATAGATAGTAATGGATTTTTTGGAGGGTCTATATTTGGATGAGGTGCTGTGATCAAGCCATAGGGATAAAGTTACAGTTTTGTTTTTAGTTAAATTTTTATCAAATTTTCTGTTGTATTTGATCACAAGGTACATTGAAAATATCTTTCCATTTAATCAAATGAATTGAAATTGCATATTAGGAATTTATTCCTGAAATTGTTGAGGCATTGGTTCTATTGGTAGAACATTTGCCCTACTCCTTCTCCAAAAAAGGAAAAAAAAAAAAAAAGAAAAAACCTCTTTTTAGTTAGGTAGCAATATTAAGAATAAAGGCTTGAACCTGGGAGGCGGAGGTTGCAGTGAGCCAAGATTGCGCCATTGCACTCCAACCTGGGAGACAAGAGCGAGCCTTCATCTAAAAAAAAAAAAAAGAAAGTAACTCCTAACAGATATAAAAATGAAGAACCCATCTCCACCAAAGGAAAGATAAATATTTTTAGGACCATTGGTAAAAGCTTGGGGTTCTGAGCTGAGTTTTGTGCAATTACTCTGTTTGCAATACCTTCAGACACATGAAGTGTGGGTTCTAGGAGGGAAGCCTGTTTTAGGAGGTGTGTTCTTTACATAGTTCCTAGGCCACCTCCTACACCCAGTCCTAAAAGGTATACTGACATTCCTTATCAGCAGGGACACCCACGAGCAACATCCAGTCATCTTGACAAGCAAAGACTCTAACGACATCGAATGGCGGTCACAAAGAGTGGAAACACAGTCGGTGTGATGAACAGTTTTGAAATGATGGTAATTATGGTCCTATGAGTATGAGAAGAAAGGTTTTAGAGCCTATTTTTAGTCTCATCTAAGGGTCATCACTTTTAGCAACTTCACTGGACCACCTGGTATGGCTTATTGGGCCTGGTTTTATAATTTTCTTTTTCTTATTTTCTCTTCACCCTAAGTCACTCAACTATACACTCAGTTTTTTAAGTGTGTGTATTATGTATGTATACATGTGTGTATTTGTGTGTGTGTCACTCTGAAACAAAGCACAGTATAAAAATATAAAAGGAACAAATATATCGTTAAGAGGGATGAAAGAGTAGAATTTTGGCAATAGTGTCCAGACATGAAATATCTTGGTGCCACATTTTATACTACTGATGGTGTGATGATTTGCCCTGTAATAGTGAAACTAATTTAGAAAATACATATCTAGAGTTGCAAATTTCCAGAGGTAACATTATTTTTTTACCCACAAAGAATTCTGTCCTTATTGAGATGGGGAATAAATACTGTTATCTGCTGTTCTCATAGAGTAAATAATTTATATTTTCTTCTTCACAAAAAGAAAGTTTTGTTTTGACTTAGTGTTGGCTATTTTATTTACTTTTGTTTCTGTTATTGTAGTACTTTATGAGAACAATAAGGATTTGTAGCATCAGCTTAATAAAATTACTTCCTGAACATTGAGTTGGCCAAAGAAGCCAGACCTCTGTGTATTTAGGAACAAGCGGCACATACCTCATTATTTGTGATCATTCCTTTCCACTCATTTCAAATTCTGCTTATATGTTGCCAAGTGTTTGAAACTTCCGAGTGTTTACTGCGTGGGTTGATAAAAACACTAGCTGATCTAACATTACTTGTAATACTAGTAAATGTTTGAAAGTAATGTTTGTGTTCATCCTTTAAATAAAAAATAAAAAGCCAAGGCAAATAGAAGCCCACTATGCCATTTTTCATGTGTTGTTCTTTTCTTTTCCCTTTTTTTCCTGCTTTCTTTTTGCTGTATCTCTGTTCATATTCATTAACCCACGGCTTCTTTTGCTTGTCATCTGTCCGGAAGACTATGTGTGGAAAGAAACATTTACAAATGAGTATTTTTAAGGTTAGGAAATACCTGTTTCAATTCTAATCCTCAAGTTCTGTTAAAAAAGAAATGGATTTTCCCTAAGAATTGGGGACCTTAATGATAAACATTGACACAAATTTTAACTTAAACACACTGCTTTTTATTGATTACCTTTAAAGTCTAACTCACTGTGGTTTTATTTGTAGAGCAAAGCATTCTCTAACTCAGGCCCGCTCCTCCCGTAGCGGTTCTATGGCCACTTGGTGGCGATGTTGTAGAGGGGATTCATTGGTGGGCTGGGGGTGAGAAACCTGAAGCCCTTTCCAATCCCTGGGCTAGCTCCATGATTTACTAAATCGCAGCCCTCTAGTTATGTCTTAATTATTTAGAGGGCCTCATATCACAGTGACTGGCTCAAATTTCCAATGACAGAGTGATAAAACATGTTACAGATACTTACTTTTAACAAAAATAGCTACCATACAAATGTACCAAAAGCTAGCAGAATTAAAGAAAATACTTAAATTTTTAATTTTTTCAAAGTAACCATAAAGCACATGAAATATAAAATAAATAAATGTTTGAACAAAAAGACAAATCCAAAAACAAAAACAAAACTGAGTTCATCTCATATAAACAAAGGTTATGACATACCAAGTCCTATAAAGTCTGGATCCAATTTAGCACCATAGCTTTGCATGGTATTCAGTTTTCCCTATGAACATATTGAAGCCAAAGTGAACTCATTTTCCCCTGCAGATTCTATGTCTTTTAACGCCGCCATTTCTATGTTTATTTTGCTTCCTCTAACCGGAATACCCTCCCATCCATAGTCCCCCAAACCGCTACAGGTCTCTCCATCTTTAGATAGCTATCCCTAGTCTTCATCCCTTACCTACTCCTCGACAAAACATTGCAAGTATACTTTAATCAACTGCATGCACATCTGTTTCCCTAAAAAAATACGAGTTTCTTAAGGGGAGGAATCATTTTCATTCTTTTTCTTGTTGCCTTCTTGGTTTCTTTCCTTCCTCCTCCTCCTCTCCCCTACTCCATAACTGTGACATGGCTATAGCGGATCTGAAATTGTGCGGGTATTGCAGGTATGATAAATACAATAGTACCTAATCTTATGGTGTTCACAATCGAGCAGGAAACACAATCAAGCAAATAAACAATTATCTGTATGTGCTTTGTTGGGGGACAAGCATATGACACAGTAATTCAGGGCCTGGAAACAATGATAAAAGTTAAATATACTAAGTAATCACTGTGACACAAACACTTTTTAAAGAATTTTACCTATGTTAACTTTTTAATCCTGATAACAGTCCATGTAGTAGATGCAATTATTATGCTGATTTTACATGTCAGGATTTAGAAGCCTAGAGAGATGAAAATCATTTATTCTGAGAAAAAAAGCTGAATTTCAATTAAGTTGCTTTGGCTCCAGAGTATATACTTTTAGCCACTGTATATAGCACCTTTCATTATATATATATACAGCAGAAATATAGATTAATTAATTAATTATTGAAACAACTTCTATGGTACGTATGAAAATCAGTTTCTAATTAATAAGTCATAATATGACATATTATTCTCAGATTAAATAACATTTTTTTATTTTATATACATACCAAACTTTTATTCTGTATTCCATGTACTTATTTTTTCTCTGAATTATGCTTATATTTTTACAATTCCAGTTACAATGCAAATTTTTACAAAACACACATGTCATCTAAGATTTTTTTTTTTCTTCACATTCTAACATGGTGCTGAACACACAAAAAGTTTGCAACAGAGACTTAACTAGTAATTGTTATCTTTCCAATGTGATTTAAGCTTAACAAACCTTTTTAAAATTCATTCTTTATTGAAATGTTTTTAACAAAGACTGTGAATCAAAAGTATCTGCGGATTTTTTTTAACAATACACATAATTAAGCTTAATGCCAAGATTCTCATTGGTAAGTACAGTCTTGGATCCAAATACTCAATTAAGAATAACTGGGTCTTTCTGCAAGAATTGGGGTTTGTGGAATCAGCTCAAGAAAATACTGACACTCTTGCTACTGCTATTACTGTGAATTATAATGTACTTTATCTCTGGCCTAGAAGTTTTATACTTTCTGCCAGCATCTATGAAATTGTGGCAGGTAAACTTGTTAACTTGAAAGTAGGTTAAATCCTTCACAGTTATTGATATAACTTTTTCTGGGAGAGGCTCATCAGCAAGAAAGGAACATTCACATCTGATTTTAATTTTAACAAGGCCCATATTGAGATTTCATTTAGAATGTAAAGACTGGTTGATCTATAATTAGTCTACCTTCTGAGTTAGCATTTTACTCAAGAAAATCTCCTATTCCAACAACCCTATCATTCAATATTTGACATCAACAATTAATCTCTGGAATAGGCCTTTTTGACCTTCAATCCTCTCCCATAATATTGTTACCCAGCCCCAGCTCCTTGTCCATTCCTTAACTCCTTTCTTGGACATCATATCCAATTGTATTAGTCAGTTCTTGCACTGCTATAAAGAATACCTGAGACTAGATAATTTATCAAGAACAGCCTGTAGCTTACGGTTCCACAGGCTGTACAGGAAACATGATGCTGACCATCTGTTTGGCTTCTGGGGAGGCCTCAGAAAATTTAAAATCGTAGCAGACAGCAAAGGGAAAACAGGCACATCTTACCTGGCCAAAGCAGGAAGAGGAGAGAGATGGGGGAGGTGGTACACACTTTTAAACAACCAGGTCTCATGAGAGTTCTACCATTAGAACAACACCAAAGGGATGCTGCTAAACCATTTTTGAAGGATCCACCCCCATGACCCAATTACCTCCCATCAGGACCTACCTCCAACATTGGAGATTACAACTGAACATGAGATTTTAGTGGGGATGCAGGTCCAAACTGTATCACCCCTGTCCTCACAAGCCCTTCCTTCTAATGACTAACAAACATTCCACCTAAAACCTTCACAGAACACCTCAAAAGTTTTATTTTCTCTTCATCTCTATTTTTTTTTTGGGGGGGTGGTTAAGACTGGGAATTTAAGAGCATTATTATTTGCACAGTAATTACTATTATGCTTTCTCGCTTTTTAAATTTCAATCTCTTTAAGAACAGTAAGGCAATTTTATTCATTTTAATGCTGTCTCCTATAGCCTAGCATAGTGACTTGGATTTAATTATTAGTAAATTTTTAAAATTATTTATTATTATTATTACTTAGAGATAGGATTTTACTCTGTCACCCACATTGAAGTGCAGTGGCCTAACCATAGCTCACTGTGGACTTGAACTCTGGGGCTCAATTGATCCTCCCACCTCAGCCTACTGAGTAGCTGGGACTACAGATATGTGTACCATGCCTGGCTATTTGTTTTTATTTTTTATTTTTTATAGGGACAGGGTCTCTCCAGGTTGCCCAAGGTGGTCTCGAACTCCCGGCCTCAAGCAATCTTCCTGCCTTGGCCTCCCAAAATGTTGTGTTTAGAGACATGAGTCTGTACCTGGCAGTAAATTTTTTTGAATGAAAGAATTCTGAGTATGTAATTAACATATATTTATTGCTTGTTCACCAAGTGTGTACTACGATTTCAGTATAGACATTTTATTACTTTTTATATGCCAAAAAAATTAGAATATTGGTTATGTACCAAATTAACTAGACAAGTTTTGTCTACTTAAAACAGTTAGAATAAAATACCAATAGGTCTTTAATATAATGCCATATGTATCTATTTAGTTTATTTATTTTAAAAGTTCCATGAGAAGTAAAATGAATACGTATGCATCACAGTTAACCAGAGTAAATTATGTCTTACTAAAGATATGCTCTTAGGCTAAGGCTTTCAGTTGATGACTCACAAATGTTTGTATTCCATTAATCATCAGAGTTATTTGAAATCAGGGTAGTTGCACTCACTTGTTAAATGCTTCAATAACAAGATATCAAATATATCAAAGAAGTATGCAGGATGTATATAAGAAGGGTTTTCTTAGTGCGTTCCATGCATCCTAACTTTATTATACATCTCCATGTCTATGTGAGATCTTAGTTTTTCCGAATGTTACTCAAGATATTAGAAGTGGGACCCGAAACATCTGAATTCATGTGTCTATCCCAAATGGGATGTATATGAGTTTAGACAGTTCTGTAGATTAGTGGCTGAAGAAATGACATTTCATCTTTTAGAGCTATGCTTACCAATTTTATCTTCAAATATGAATTGTGTAACTAAAATTCAAAAAAAACATTACTTCTTAAGGCTCATTAAAGCCTATTGTTGTTACTCCATGGCAATATTTTCTTCTTATATAATGTATAATTATATCATTTTATGTGATATGGAAGATGTTCTCCTTTCTTGGAACATAAAGTAAAGCAATAACAAAGAAAGTGATTCAGAAATGTACTGGATATTAAAACATCTTAGACTGGCCCATCACAATGGGTCTCACACCTGTAATCCCAGCACTTTGAGAGGCCAAGGCAGGTGGAACACTTGAGGTCAAGAGTTCGAGACCAGCCTGGCCAACATGGTGGAACCCCATCTCTACTAAAACTATAAATATTAGCTGGTTGTGGTGGCACAAACCTGTAGTTGCAGCTACTCTGGAGGCTGAAGCATGAGAATGGTTTGAACCTGGGAGGCAGAGGTTGAACCTGGTGAGACGAGATGGTACCACTGCACAAAACAAAACCCTTAGACTTGGGGAGACAAATATTTGTAATAGAAATGGGATTAAATTTTTAGTCTGAAGATCTGAATTTGAATCTTAGCTATGTAGGCAATGTATAATCAATGAAAGATGTAATGTTGCATGAGTTATATTTTATGAAAAAATAATTTTCTAGGTTATGTGGATGGCATTTTGGTGGGAGAAATGATTGCTGGCAAGAGGACAGTTTAATAGCTGTTAGATGTGAACAGGACAAGATATTGTATAAGTTGTAGGAAAAAATTTCAAGAAGTCTAAAAAAAGAAACAAAACTACAGGCAAGAATGATTCTCAGGTCTGTGGTTTGACAACTGTTTGGGTAGCATTGCTGGAATGCTATATCAATTTTCTTAAATTTGCAAATAGTAACACTTACATCTAAAGACAATCATAATAAATCACTCTCATTGTGTGATAGGAGAGCATAGTGGAGGGGACAGGATGGAAATAATATTTCCCTGAATATTACTTGTTATTCAGGATTGATCTTGGAATAATATTTTAAATACTCAAAAATGAAATGGAAAAGAAAAATCTATTGAAAAAAATTCCCAAAAGTGAAAAGCCAACTGAACAAATGTATCTATTTTTCCAGTTGTTGACATAATGCGTAAAGGTAAATGCAGGAATGCATAAAGATAAAGACTTCAGGTGGGTTTTTTCTTTAGCTTATAAACAATACAAATTTATTTTTCATAGTTCTGGAGGCAGGGAAGTTCAAGATCAGGCTCCAGCAGATTTGATGTCTGGTGAGGGCCTGGTTTCGATTCATAGATGGCAACTTTTCAGGGTCGTCACATGGTAAAAGGCACGAGTGCTTTTAGAACACTGATTTGGGTTTTCATACTTAATGGAATGTATTCCAAAAGCAAATAAAAAACTTACAAATGCATTCAGGAGACTTATTACCAGTTACAATATGGGTATTTTTATTTTGAAAATGTTCTGTATATGTTGAGAATAAAGTAAATAAGTAATTACAGGTATATAAATATTGTTAGGAACCATAATTCATAACGTATAAAAACAGAGATATAATTATAAAACCAAAATGCTAAGACTCTAGGATAGTAATATGAAATGGAAATACCAGCATGATCTCATAATCAATTTTTTTTTAGTTAAATTTTTCCAAGTTCTATATACTGACAAAGTTCTGGTTATGTTTTATAAAAACAATTTTCCACTAAAGAGAATGAGGACTTCTGAGCAATAACTACTAATAATACGAGGTCCAGAAATACGTAAATAAAAGGTAAAAGCAGTTTGGGAGAGGTGGAAAGAAAAGAGTCTTAGACCTATTGGTTTTAAGTTCCTCTAGCATATGAAATTATTAGGAGTTGTCAGAGTTATGATTTGGGGGTCTAGGTCTGATATTTAGTAAGCATTCGTTAAATTTCTCTAACAAAGAATGGAGTCTAATAACCTTTAGGATACTAGTAGTTCTCAAAATTTATAGGATTAAATATTTTCCACTTAAAAGTAAGTGACCTTAAGTAAAGTGACTATATTTAAGAAAACTCAGAGCTAGAACATTGGTGCTTGATTAGAAGCACTGGCATAATCTCTCAAAATTAACAGGATCCTGTCAATTCCAGAGTCACTTTGCTGAATGACTGATTTATATTTAGTAGGTCAAAAAAGTTTATTTAGTAAAACTAGTACTGCCTCCCTCCCTTTCACCATTTTTCATAATTTATAATTAGTTTGAATTGCATGCTTTATTGTTTATCTTGGACTTGTGTTATTGCACGTAAAAATAAGCATGTCAAACGAAAAAATAATTGTGTATTCCATTATTTTATATTCCACGTTTAAAATGTGTATTAAACTTTCTTGAATCTTTACAGTCAATAATTTCACTTTACCTTTAGCTTTTCTGTTTAGACTTCCTCCCCAAGTATTTGTGATTCTTTTTATGAAAAAGTATTTCCTGACATCTGCCTTGAATTTCCTTTCTCCCCCAGTCCCATTCATGAACTCTCATCTTGTTATCTTCTTTAAGTGGAAAATAGTCTGCTTGACATTATTTCTATCATGTTCAGTTCTGTGTATTTCAGTGAAATCTTTCTTAATTATGTTCTTCCCAAGAGAGTACTTAATCTTTTTTAGCCTGTCTTTATAGATTTTTACCTGTTGGCCCCAGGATAAACCCCATAGCTTTCTAAAGTAACTTTGATAGTTTCAAAGTCTTGGGTACTTTATTAAAAGAAGCCCCATTAAAACAATATGCACAAAATATCAAAACTAAATTTTCATGCTTTGGAAGAATTTGTCTTCTTTGACAATAAGCAGAATATCCAGAGAACAAAGTGGCATCAAATATAGCGCAGTCACTTGTACATTTTGATTTCATGTCTTTCCCTTTTGTGTATTACCTTTAGTACCTTGGGGGTTCACACTGAATGATGAAACAATATTTTTAAGTGTTCATTTTCCTTTAATGTTTTTACTTTATACCCAACAGAGCAAAAAGATCTAATACCTAGAAGATATTAAAATTAAATTAATCTTTCCATTTAAGTTGTTTCCTATATTTATTAACCTCAGGTCAAAATGATAAAAGGGACAAGTAAAAAAAATGATGCATTACAATAAAATGGAAAACCAATTGCTACTCTCATTTAAATGAACAATTGAGATAATAGCTCAAAATTCACAATGTGGTGAAACAGAAGAGACAATATATGTTTTGTCAATCAGTATTATTCTACTAACACATAATGTGAATTGATGACTTTCTATATAAACAAGAAAGAAAAAAGCCTATTTTTACTTTGTGTAGTGCTAAGTATTTTCTATATTAAGACATTCCCAGTTAAATCGATATATTATGTGACTAAACACATTGAAGCAATATTCAGAGTACATAACAGTTGGCAATATATCAAAGATTATCAAACTGTGTGTGGTTTTCTGTATAAATAGCAGAACAAGTACACTGAATAGAATTAATAATCTTTAAAATTTGAGGATCAAATATATTTTAATGAATGCTTTGTGTGAGTAGCTGTTATGATAGGTAGGTAAATTGGTAAACTTTACCAATTACCTCTACCAATAATATCATTAGGCATGCAGTAGAATTTGTAATACTGGTCACACAGTCAAGCAAAGCAATTCTAGAAATTGGAGCTTTTATTTCCTTTCCCAGGAGAATTGAATTCAGCTAAGAAATCTGACCAACTCAAAGGAGATTGTTGCAGTTATTTTGGATCTATAAGTTGTGCAGGGAAAAAGTAAAACTGGCTTTTAGACAACAAAAACAGACTATTCACTAAATGCTTCTCTGCAAAATAGAGAACTTATGTTCCATCTTATGAAATGGCTACTGAACACACGTATACATGAATGTCCTTGCTGTCTCTGTGAAGGCAAAGAAATGAAGCAGATAAATGCATTATGTCATAAAGATATGTTTAAGAGTTTTCTGCGTGTTTCCTAAGCAATGATCAAAAAGTCTAATTAGATATTACTAAGGAGTATAACACAAAGTAAAATTGTCGATCCTTAGTAGATTGTAAAGAAAGAAGAACCATCCTTTTCCCAACTTTCAATGTAGAGCATTTGGTTTAAAAATATATCAATCAACTATTTGTTTGCATCATAAAATATGAGTTTTACTTTTTAAACAAATGTTCTATTAATGAGTTACTCATTCTGGGATATTTGCATCTTTTCAATGCAGAATATTATACTTTACAAATTTTTATCTGTATGTTTGCAGTAGCAAAAATGTAAACCACTCACTGTTCTTTATTATAAATCTTGTGCTGAAAAAACTGTTATGAAAACTAGAACTTTGGGCTGTGTCATTGCTCTATCAAGAAAATAAACCAGCAAAAAATAGTACACTGTCAAATCTTACAAATGAAAAATAAATAAAAGTGAAGTCTAGTCTTTCTGCATTTTCTTGCACAGTAGATTACAGTAATAACAACAGCTATTGGAGTAACCCTTTACATTTAACAAGCAAGGCTCTCTACTTCTGCTGTATTCTTAGTCACCAATAATTAGTACATTCCTTCTGCCATAATTGTAGTCAACTATATAATTTATTTACAAGATTTAATACAAAGTCAGATACTTTTCAGATGTAAATTTAAGTCTCTTAAAGCTCAAATTTCCCTTAGTATTGAGATAGGCACAAAGTATTATTTCTAATTATTAAGCTTTCTATATATGCTTTTATTATTTTTAGTTTAAATTGAGCTGGATGTGGGCAGATAACTATATATTTATTGTGTTTTTATAATCAGAAATATAAATTGTTTATTTTTTCTACCTAGCTTCACCTTTAAAAAATCTGAAAACAACCTCTCAGCCCTAAAATTCACTCAAAAGACAATTTTAAAAAGAGAGCTAGTTTTGTAAGTTCTTGTGCCCTACCCTCTGAGTAAATTCTTTCTTTTCTAGGGAAATAACTTGTCACTTGGAAATTATTTAGCTCTCGTTCAGCTCAATCCATTAAAAACATGAAATGACAAGGCAAAAATGGAAACTTCAGTGATCATTTTTTGAGTTGCTCTTCCAGTACTGACCACGCTAAGTCAGAGGTCCTTTCTGGACACACCAAATAAAAGTCAGCCCAAATGCAAGACAACTCGGCATAGACACATCCTTAATTTTAAACAGTCAGAAATAAAAGCTGGCAATGCAAAGCTAGACTTTGGCTTCTTCCTTCCTACTCCTTATGTTTCTTTCCCAGGTTATTATTCCATTAAACAATTTGTTTATCCCACTAAATCCTTTTAAATCCCAGTTCTCTTCACACATCTTCCAAACTGAACCAATCTGTTTTCTCAGGCATGAATTTCTTTAGGCTTCTATCACTGTTGACAATTCCTTTTATGTAATGTTTTCTGATTTTTTATGCATAACAGTTAGCCTCTTATTTTCAAATAGCAACTTAATATTTTAAACTAGCTTTTAAAACACTCCAGGGTGAAATATATAAAAATTATATTATTATGATATGGAAAGGCACAACCTCAGAACTGCTTTTTAATGGCTATTTAAACTTTAAATAAATAATTTAACACTTTTAACCCTCCTTATCTTCATGTGTAGAGTAAGGCCTCCTTTACCGAGTATATGAAAACATTTTTTCAACTACTATTACTATGCAAATATTAATTATTTTTATTCTTATCTTTCCTATATGCCTTTTCTCCAAATTAACCATTAAAATTAGCATTGACTACAGGAAAGGTGCCAATCAAAAACAAGCATGAAATTAATCTATTTTGTTTTTTCTTTTTCTTCCCAAACTAAGTTAATAATACTACATATGCATAGTGACCTTGTTTTGTAATCTTTCTACAACTATAAAATTATCAGAGAGCACCTTGAACAGCTAAGGTTTATATTTAAAGTCAGCTTGAGAGATACATACTATTGTGGGAAAATGGCCAGAGTTATCAAAGTGCAATGACACAATTTTGTAAGAGAATCCAGTTCCCTTTATTCCAGTTTTTATTCATCAGGTAGTGTATGACATTAGCTAATTTCACAAGTGACTTCTCAGTCGTCAAAAGAAAGTTTACTGTCTATCATTCATTTGCTTATATGCTCTTCATTCCCCTTGTTCAGTACCAGTTATAAAATGGATTTTTATAATCTATAATGTTAATAGTAGATGAAACACTAAGAAGTGGATTCTTTTTTAAATACAATAATGAAAAAATATTCTGATTCAATTGTATCATTAGTGACTAGAAATAAATAAAGACAAGATCAACCCTTCAAAACCTTTCCTATATTTTGGATGTGCTGTTAAGATCTGGCTACAAAATTGATTGCCACATGCTGACCTTATAAACAATCGATTCAATTGAATGTGAGGTCCACCTCTATTTTCCCTCTAAGTGTGTTATCACTCCAATGAATAAGCTCTGACTCGCTCTCTTGGCTGAGACTCAAACAGAAATATATTTAATCAGGTAGAATTATAAAATGCTTTATTAATGCACTAAATATACCAGAGACTATATCTGAGGCTAGTGAATATAAATCAGGGATAGTTTTAGTACTCCCTTAGAACAGCCAATTTCAACAGATGTCCCAAAGATTTCATGGTGCTTTTGACACCCACAGCACCTTGAGATTTGCGAAGGATCCGTAACCTTGTGTTATCAACCTGTTATCAACCTGATTTGAATGTCCTCTCCATTTCTTGTTCTTATGGAAATTTGACTGTTCGTTGAGGACAATTCCTCTGCAGCTTTCTCAAGTGGAGTTTTGTTTTCGTTTTTGTTTTTGTTTTTTTTCTCTCTCCCTTTCACATGTTACCTCAGGTCCTAGGGATGACTGATATGCTTTTGGATTTCATTTGCTCTTTTTCAAACAAGTTCTACATTGTCTTCTACAGATACTCAGTTTTTCTAAAGTATAAACTATCAGACTAAACCCTTTTTATTGAAGTCATCTACTGATATCCATGTTAGTTTCCACCTTCACACCACATTTATGCAACGCTTTCATGTCCAGATCACTGTGTTCCTCTTCATCACTACTCTTACCTTGATTTTGGTGTCTTCTGTAAATGTGTAATTATTTCACCAAGACATTGACCCCTCTGTTGCTTGTTTTCTACTCCACTTTTTTTTTACCACTCTCAAGGACTAAATCAAAATATTTTCATTAACAATAATTATATTGCAGCTCTCATCTCAAATTTAGCCATTCTATTCTAATTACCTACTTCCAGCTCACCTACACTTTTAAAGCATTCAACAATTTTTCTGCCTCCAAATGCAGAATTCATTGATTTCCTCTTTTCATTGTGTAACTTCCATTTTGTTTCCTTTCTTATGGGGCTAATATGCTGTGATATGCTACCAAAATATCGTGATGGAAAACAGCTTTTGCAGCTGTGCTCTTCCTTTCCTTTCACCTTATGCTCTGCATCTCTCCACAGAAGACTCTCGATCCTGTTTTAAAGAGTGTCTACAGTTATGCGAAGTGCCTACTGAATGTGGAAATTCTTGATGCAGGAGAAGGAGTGAATATTTCAGGAACAAATTCTTAGAATAGGTCAGAGGTGATAGAAAACAGAATCTAGTGCACAAGTGAGCAGTTGACCCAATAGGTTATAAACACCCCATCCATTAAAATAGGCATCTTTAGCTAGTGAATATAAATTAAGAGAAATATGAGCAAAGGTGTTGTGGGCATATTCACAGAATGGTTATAACAATGGGCAATGGAATCTAAATTAAGAAAGTAAGTGAGAACGTGAAGTGAGATATGGTAAGTAAGTATGTGAACTGGAGATCCAGGCGAGTTGAAAAATGTTTAGTATAAGAGCATTACAGTTTTCATGCTAGGAGGATAAGAGTCAAATTATTGGATGACAATGTCAAGGAACTGGATGCATGAAATCAAAATTTTGATGATGGCACAGTTACTAATAATAAGGTCTAGGTACAATTATAAGAGAGAATTTGTGAATGAACACATTCATGTTGATTAAAAAACTTGCCTTATGAGACCTTTCTTCTATAAGAAATAATGTCATAAGTTACATGCTGTTTTATATTCAGATCAAAAATTATTTCTTAAAATTTAAACGCACCCTGAAGTTTAGTCATCTACCAATCTAAATTCTAGAATAACCACACTTACAATACCCTCAACTCCTTTCCTTAAGCCATGAGAATCTCATCAAATCAATATAAACTTTCCCCAGAAAATATGTTTATATGTTAAGTAAGGACAGACACAAAATTTCAGACGATTCACATTCCTTAGAAATTTATCATGAGATCTCTTAAAGTTAAATGTTTACTGTAGAAGTGTTTAGGGTCACATTTTTAGTAGTGTATAACTGCTGGTGAACCTGCCATTTTGAATGGTAAGCATCACATGTAAGATGACAAAGGCACTCTAGTGGTGAAAACCATCAAATTAGCTAAATTGCTATACTTAAGCCACATTTTACTGATGAGAATTCTCCTTAAATAGAGACAGGTGCATACTAAACCAGATTTTTTTTTCTTCTCTGCTCCCCATCATGGGATTCCAAACTAAACTGAACTGTTGTACATGGAAAATACCACTGTCATATCCAAGAGGGTTCATTTTGCCTAACTATAGATATCTGGAATCTTTATACTGTAAATCCAAGGTATATATTTTCTTTACTTCTAGGTTAAGCTTTCCATGGGCCCTTCTCTATCTTCTGTGGGGGCTTATAAAGCAGGCCACTTACTTAAAAATGCTCTAGGCTATGACCTAAGAGATCTAATTTTTAGTCCTAAGGCTTTCGTTGTGGGGTGTGTTTCTGTGTGTGTGTGTGATGTGGACAACTTACATATTTTGATTTATTTAGAGCTGATATCATGTGAATGTTTTTCCTTTCTGAAACTCCTGTTGAAACTTAATCCCCAATGTAAGTGTCTTAAGCTGGGGTCTTTAAGACATGATTGAGTCATGAGGACACTACCCTCATGAACTGATTAATCTATTCATGGATTCATGTATTATCATGGGAGTGGGTTAGTTATCATGAGAGTGAGTCCACTGTAAAAGCCAACTTGGTTGTCTTTCTTGTGCCTCTCTTGTGCTATGATGGTTTCCACTATGTTATAAGGCAGTGTGAGACCTTCACCAGAAAGTGACCAGATGCAGCCTCTTTACCTTAGACTTTCCAGCTTCCAGAACTATAAGAAATAAATTTCTTCTATTTGTAAATTACCCAGTGTCAGGCATTTAGAAAACTAAAAGCCATCAGAAAATGGACTCAGACAATAGCATATTACCTATCTTAGCTAGTGAGTGTGAATGGTAATCAATGTGAATACTCATTCACAATATAAAATGCTATGCAAAAGCAGAAAAAATAATGTTGTATAATCTCTCCTCACATAGTAACATGTTAAATAGCCTTCTTGAGAACATAAAATTTAGGGCCTGTATGTCATAAATAAAATGTGAGAATATTATTATGACACTCATATTGATAATCCAAGCAATTCCAATAAATAATCTATTTACCACCAGAAGTGGATAACTTGCAAATGATATAGCACAATCTACTTCTGAAATTTTATGTGACTACATTAAAAAATCAAATTTAATAAATCTGTGGATACATTTATTAGGTACTTATGATGTATTAAGTGCTACACTTTGTAGACACAAAGAGTTATAAAAACTGGGAAAAAAAAGTCCATGTCCTCAAGGAACATACTGTGTATTTGAAAATAAAAAATTAAATATAAAATTTACATTTTAAAATTTATTTAAAAAGACATTTTAGGAAATTGTTTTAAATATAATTATACAGATTATAAATGCTATACTAGGTTGTGAGAAGAAATTCCTTTAGGTTACAGTAGTTCTACTAAATCCGTTAGTTTATTTATTACTTTAAATTGTTTTAATTGAGCACCTATTGTATGTTAGACATTTTGCTGGCCTTATGTGAAAAATCAAAAGTGAATAAGAAGCACACTGTCAAGAACAACGAAGAATCTGATATTTTTACCCTGTTTGCAAGTTAACAAGTCAGCTTGGCAGTTCATGGATAGTAGTAGAGGATACAAGACTCCTGGGTCTAAGATAAAGGTCTTTATACTTATGGCACATCAAGAAGTAGGAGCTTCCATCTGCTTGCCCTTTGTGCTGGAAGAAGACATGTACTACACTGCTCAATGAGCAACCCTGCCCTCAAGTTTTCAGAGAAATACTTATATTCCAAGGCTATTTGCCATATTTTAATTTAGAATGAGATAGCCCAAAACAAAAACCATCAGAGCCTCTATTTGTTCTCTGTTTCTATGCAACAAATCGTGACACATTTACTGGATTAAGACAATGTATTTATAATCTCATAGTTCCTGTGAGTCAGCAGTCTGGGCATGATAACAGAGTCCTCTGTTTTTAATCTTATGAGGACAAATTGAAGGTGTCAACTAGGTTGAATTCTTTTCTAGAGCACAGAATCTTCTTCCAGCCTCAATTGGTGGTTAGCAGAATTTAGATTCTGGTGATCGCAGAAATGAGAACTCCCTTTCCTTGCTGCTTATCATCTAGGAGCCATGCTCACCTCCTAAAAGTTACCCACAGTTCTTTGCTGTATTGTTCTCTCAAATGTCTTTTCACAATCTGGCAGCTCTTTTTCTTTTTAAAGCCAACAGGTGAGTCTCTCACTCCATTCTGCTGAAATTGTCCTATACAAAACCATG
The DNA here is from genome assembly GCF_003255815.1 of Theropithecus gelada. Classification (NCBI taxonomy): domain Eukaryota; kingdom Metazoa; phylum Chordata; class Mammalia; order Primates; family Cercopithecidae; genus Theropithecus; species Theropithecus gelada. Next base: position 13,877,204 of record NC_037669.1, on the reverse strand, counting down.
GGAGTAACCATCTCCTCATCTCTGCCATATAATGTAAGTTAATAAAGGGATTGAGTATTCCATACTTTTGCCATATTCTGTTGGCTAGAAGGAAGTCAAAAGTTTCTTTTGCCTTCAGCAGGAGATTATATTGGAGTGCAACTCGTTGGAAGTTACATTACGATGCTTCTGATCACAAGACGTGCAGAAAAATGAGAGATCGGTGGAAAATTATCTCCCAAAGACATATGCCTTAATAAAGGGAAGCTTATGTTTTATGGATCTTCCTGGTCTTCCTATACATAGATTATATACATTCATAAGTAAACACATATATAAATTTAGTAATTAAGCAGTGTGATAAGTGATACTCAAGAAATAAACAGAGAGTGCTATAGAATAATAGAAGCATTATTTTGGAGATTTAAGAGATTCTTTGAGAACTTATGCTTTAGATAAATAATGAATTGGGAGAGGATTGTAATTGGAATAGTACACAGAAAAGAGAAAGAAAATTACAAGATTTCAAGGGGGCTCACAGTGAGTGCTCAAGTTAAACTGAAGCATAACCATTGAAATGATGAGTAGTTACAATAAGGATGGGAGTATTTCTAAACGACGGAACAAAAAGTTTTGATTTTATTGTATAGGCAGTAAGAGAGTTAGGGAAGCTGGAATGGAGGGAGGAAGTGTGATTAAGAGAATGATATTTAAACATTTACACATAAGCTCTGTTTTGTAGGGGCAGTAAGATAACCAACTGGTAATTATTCAGCAAGTAATTAGAAATGAGAGATGGTAACTCTGAAAGAACGTAAAATGTAGATTTGAACACTAGGTGAAGAGTGGAGATTTCTGATGTCATGGGATTGGTGGGGCTACATAGAGAAATGTATAAAGAGAGAAATAGAAAGCTAGCAGCTAAACTGCTGACATAGGAGGAAGATGAGTAAGTAAACCTAATGAAGGTGCTAGGAGGACCAGAATAGTGTGGCATAAAACAAGAAAACTAATGAAAAATAATAAAATATTTGGAGACTCTCTGATTATTTTTTAAAGCATTTTTTGAGTTTAGAACTTTTTTCTTTTGTAAATGTAGGGGGTATGTGTGCAGCCTGAGCTTTCAGTGTAACCGCTTTCAGTGTAACCATCGCCCCAATAGTGTACATCGTAAGAGTAGGGTAGAATTTTGATTAGAGACACTTCCAAAAAGAGTAGGCTAAGGAAGTGGAAACAGTAAAAGTAGACCACTTTTTAAAGAAAATTTTCAGGGATGTGAAGAAAATGTTTGGCAGGCAGATAGCACCACTGAGATCAGTATGATTTTGGCTGGGGCTAAAATATTCAGAACACTTGAAAGCACTTTGTAGATATAAATTTATTTCTAGTATTTCATAAACGGGATATTGTGCATAACTTGTTACCCTTGGATGGATGGTAATAGAAAATGACCTGCTGTATAGCCCCCAATCCCATGGCGTCAGAAAGCTCCACTTCTCCCCTCGCATTAGAATCTACATTTTGCTTTCTTTCAGAATTCCCATCACCCATTTCTAATTACTTGCTGAATATTTTCCACTTGATTATTTTACTACCCTGCAAAACAGAGCTTATTTATAAACATTTAAATATCATTCTGTTAATCATACTTCCTCCCTTCATTGTAGCTTCCCTAACTCTCTTACTACCTATACAATAGGTAGATGGAAATAGAAAACATTTAGTGTTACTAGTCCTAAAATAATTCATCTTTCTGGGAACTGTCTGGGAAAGGGTGATCTGAAGCACATCGCAGACACTTAAGGGAAAATTACTGGCCTTATTTGCATCCAGGTACAACCATACAGACCAATTCTGGTCCCCTTTTCGGTCCCCATAGCAAAACTATGTGTCCATGCAAGGGAATGTGGTTGGATAATATTATTCCCACTCCAAAATACCTTTATGCTTATTTTCTATGATGATATTATAGTTACCGCAGGATGCAAATTTGAGGTACAGATGTAGCCTACCTTAATCTATGCAAAATTTTGGATATTTGCTTTCAAATTTGCCTAATCTCTGATTTGCAAATTTCCCTGTTTTATATGGATATAATAACTTTCAGGAATAAGGTAAAATTGCTTTGAAATTACCTCTAAAGTTATTGATGAATATCTAAATGTGAAAATGGAATAAAACTGTGTATGTTAATACCAAATCGGATAGTGTCTTTTATCAGTTTATTCTTATGGAACCCATATAGTAAAGTGGAAAAAATAAACAGGCCTTCAGATATTGTCTATTGACCATTTTTATATGAAAATTTTGAAGTTTTCCCTACTATTGATGTTACTTCTTTATAGTCTCTGATGTTTAAATTAATTTTGAAATGTTGGATAAATATAACCTGGAGGTACTGAATACAAGAATTTACCCAAAGATCTTAATAAAATTACAGCCCATTGTTAACACACAAACACAAAACCAAGTCAAGAAACAATAAGTATGAATTTATTTTGTAAAAATTGAATACTTGAATATAAGCATGCGTATACTCACATGCATATTTGTACATATATTGAAAATGTCTGTAAGTTTATGAACATGGTTGCATCTTATGGAAAATTGGATGAGGAGGTTTTTTCTTTATCAGTTAAGTTTTATATTTAATAATAAGCATAATAAGCCCAAACAAATAATTAGTAAAAATAACTTTGAAATGAAGTTATGATAAGAATGAAATGATAAGGATCTGAATTAGAATAGAATGTTATGCACATTGAAGGATAGTTGACGAAGAGACATTTTTTGATACCGGTACTTAGGAAGTGGAGTTGGCAGGATTTGGTGCCTCTTTAGACAAGATGAGCAAAGAAGATTTAGAGTTCATGATGTGACTCATTTTCCTGGTTAAAGTATATTTCACCCTAAACAATCAGGCAATTGTTATTAATGAAGATTATTCAATAATCAAACACTCTGTAACATCCTCTTATTTAATGCAAGGAAATTACATGACCTAAACATTTCTACACTGTTATTGAGCTAACACTTTTTTTTTTTTTACTTTGACAAAAGAAACTGGCATTAGCTTAAATTATTTTGGATATAATATTGATGACTGCAATTTTAATCTATAATCCCTGCTAGAAAACTAGAGTAGAAGGGATTTCTAATTACCTAACAGTGAGCTTTTTTCTTTTTTCTAATCTGCTCTACATTCCAGGATCAGGGTTAGAAGTTACGTGGGGATAAGACCAATTTAGTCAACATTAAATCCAGTTAAAATAAGATACCTACTATTTGACATAGGTATGTATTTACTCTCTTAGAGACTTTATTTTTTTCCATTCAAGAATAAGCAGGGTGTAGTTATTCTAGGCAGTAATAAAGTAATTTCAGTAAGTAACATCTACATTTCTATCTACTAAGTACCTTCAAGTATTAAATTTTTCAGTGCTCAGAAACTTATTTTAATTTTTGAACTGACTATCTTTCATCCATAGTCTTTGCTGAATTCTATGGCTAGAAAGATCTAAGAAATAAAGATCTTTATTTTAAAAGAGTATTTATAATGTTCATATTTAATTGTAGTTGATTAGTCATTTCTTTTTTTTTTTTTGAGATGGAGTTTTGCTCGTGTCACCCAGGCTGGAGTGCAATGGCGTGATCTTGGCTCACTGCAGCATTTGCCTCCTGGGTTCAAGCAATTCTCCTGCCTCAGCCTCCTGAGTAGTTGGGACTACAGGTGCCCGCCAATACACCCGGCTAAATTTTGTATTTGTAGTAGTGATGGGGATTCACTATGTTGGCCAGGCTGGTCGCAAACTCCTGACTTCAGGTGATCCGCCTCTGTCGGCCTCCCAAAGTGTTGGGATTACAGGCGTGAACCCTGCACCCATCCATATCTTACGAAATATATTACTTGTTTATGAAACACTAGTTGAAATTTATGACTAGGCACAATTTGTCATGCTTTTTTAAATAAATTGCAATTTGTAGCCCATGGAATATAAATATTCGAAAATAATTTTGATTTTACATACTGGTAAAAGTAAGGGAAATGTTGATGGCTTAACTTTACCCACAAAAAAAAATCATGGAAAATTGATACCAGATTTGAGAGTGCATGTAACATATTTATGTTTTTATATTAATTTGTGTGTGATTCTGAATGTTTTATGATAAAGTCTCTTTTGGGTCAAATGTGCGGTAGCATTGTTTTAAATTAAAGAAAAGGGGGAGTTCTCATATTACTTTACGTTTGTTTCAGAAGAACATCTTTTATTCATTTTCTATAACACATAATTATAGTGCATGTCCAATAGTTACTTTCAGAAGTGTAGGAGTGTATTAAAAAGTTCATCTTTACAAAACTCATTGTTCTAGTTTCAAATATACACTGCTAATATGCAACCCTATCTTCAATTGCATTGTCTTGTAATAATAACCATTTGTTTATGAAGAGAAATTTAATGTATTCAAAATTTCCAAGTGAGCTATAGTTCTGTAAAAATAATTCTAAACAGAACTGGAAAATTTGCATACATTTCAGGATAAAAGTTAAAACCATTGTTTTAGTCTTTTAAAACATGTAAAGACTTGGAAGTTAAAAAACTATAACAATTATAAAATCAACATAAACATAGATAATACTTGCTTATTGCTTAAAATATGCCTTCTATAACAAGCACAAGTTTTGAGTAACCAAAGTGTTTCCTCTTTCTTGAAGAAGCAAATCAATTTTATGATTACATTATTTGCTTATTTTCTTGCAGACTTTGTTTCATGGGCGTTTTCCAATAATCTTTAGAGGACTCCTTCAGTCCTTCAATTTTAGCAGAATCAACTAATTTTCCTTCTATGAATGTTTAGAAGTCATTTATCTTTAACACCTGCAATAAGTACTGCATGGTGGCGAAGAGTTCAGGATCTGGATTCCCAGTACCCATGCTGTATTCCACTCTCTCTATAGCTATGTGACCTTTGGCAAGTATGTAAACTGCTCTGACTCCCAGTGCTTTCATGTTTAAAATCTAATCATTAAGAATACTACAGAGATTGGAGGTTTGTTGTAAGGATTAAATGACATGTAAAGAGATAAACATATTTCCTAGAATATTTTAAGTATTCAGTTAATAGCTGGTAGTTTTGAAATGTTTGAAATACATAAAAGAATCAAATGGCTATGAAAAATTTTAGTAAATTATCAATTGTCATATATTTATATATCTAATAACAGAATTCACATCCATTTACCCAAGTTCAAGCTCCTTCACCAGTTTCCCAATGAAGATATCTTCTTGGGTGGATTTCATCACAATGAACTTAACAGACACCAAAGCAAATATACACTTCCTATCCTAAATTAGTGCTTCTTACCAAATCTCCTCTTTATTAACTTCCCAGTCCCTTACAGGTTATATCTTGGATTAATTTTTGACTTATTTATTTTCTTTATTTAATATTTTAGGAGAGATTTGTGGTCTATCTTTTTCAATGGGAACACTTGCCACACCTAGCATCATTTGCCTCTTTTGTTTTAACTGTTATTTTTTGTTGTTGTTGTTGTTCCGTCTTTTTATATATTGCTCTCCCTGGCCTGCCTCTAAAGTTTTACAATTTTTCATGACTGTTACTGGCACACTCTGTCATTAGTCCCATCTATGCTTTACTTTTCCTTGCAAACACATTCAATCCTGAGGCTTCAGCTCCCTCTAAGACTTGTATCTGTATCTTCAATTTCTGTTCTACATCTTGTCTCCATACATCGAATATCTACTAGATTTTAACAGAGATTCTGCCTTCAAACATATTTGGGCACAAACATATAATTTTTTCTAACCCCCAAAAGGTTTGGTAAGGTAGAGGTTTTCTTTTCATCTAGCTTTTTAAGTTAGAAGCGTCTGAGTCATTTTTTCCCCAACTTTATCTCCTCTCATTCTTGAAATACAATTAATTACTTTCCAAATCTTATTGATCCTATTTCCTACATCTCTCTAGTCTTCATACCCACTGCTGCTACAGAGGTTCAGAGGTCCTTCAACTCACACTCTTCCAATTGTGTGATAGTTGTTCTTCTCTTTGTACCTTTCTTGTCTCTTTCTAATTCCTGATCAACATGCTGGCCAGATTTCTTGAGTACATGTCATGTTAGGTAACTTCCTTTCTGGGATTCTAATTTTGAGTTATGGATGATGGTTCTCTTATATATCAAAAAAAAGAAGTAACCACATCAGCACTTTGGGAGGGCAAGGCAGGTGGATCATTTGAGGTCAAGAGTTTGAGACCAGCCTGACCAATGTAGTGAAACCTCATCTCTGCTACTAATACAAAAAATTAGCTGAGCGTGGTGACAATTGCCTGTAATCCCAGTTACTTGGGAGGCTGAGGCAGGAGAATTGCTTGAACCAAGGAGGCAGAGGTTTCAGTGAGCTGAGATCATGACACTGTACTCCAGCCTGGGCAACAGAGCGAAACTCTGCCTCAAAAAAAAAAAAAAAAAAAAAAGTTAGGTCTCTAATCCATCTTGAGTTAATTTTTATATAAGGTGTAAGGAAGGGATCCAGTGATCCAGTTTAAGCTTTCTACATATGGCTAGCCAGCTTTCCCAGCACCGTTATTAAATAGGGAATCCTTTCCCCATTTCTTGTTTTTGTCAGGTCTGTCAAAGATCAGATGGCTGTATCAGATGGCTGATCATTAAAAATCAGGAAACAACAGGTGCCGGAGAGGATGTGGAGAAATAAGAACACTTTTACACTGTTGGTGGGACTGTAAACTAGTTCAACCATTGTGGAAGACGGTGTGGTGATTTCTCAAGGATCTAGAACTAGAAATCCATTTGACCCAGCCATCCCATTACTGGATATATACCCAAAGAGCAATAAATCATGCTGCTATAAAGACACATGCACACGCATGTTTATTGCGGCACTATTCACAACAGCAAAGACTTGGAACTAACCCAGATGTCCATCAATGATACACTGGATTAAGAAAATGTGGCTCATATACACCATGAAATAGTATACAGCCATAAAAAAGGATGAGTTCATGTCCTTTGTAGGGACATGGATGCAGCTGGAAGCCATCATTCTCAGCAAACTATCACAAGAACAGAAAACCAAACACTGCATATTCTCACTCATAGGTGGGAATTGCACAATGAGAACACTTGGACACAGGAAGGGGAACATCACACTCCGGGACTTGTTGTGGGGTGGGGGGAGGGGGGAGAGAGAGCATTAGGAGATACACCTAATATATATGACGAGTTAATGGGTGCAGCACACCAACATGGCACATGTATACATATGTAACAAACCTGCACATTGTGCACATGTACCCTAAAACATAAAGTATAACAATAATAATAAAAAGTAACCACAGAATTGGTTCTTAATATCATTATATAGTTAACATTAATTTTTATCTAATTTGAAGTTATTAATTTCTTAAGAACACTACATATTTCAAACTACTTCTGTGTGAATATATAAAGGACAATTGTGGAAGAGAGCATTTATCATTAATTAGTAACTTGATGAGGAGGAACAATATTTTTGTATGATAAATCTAAAGGAACTGAGATTCATTGCCAAAAGGAATAAATTATCAGATAAAAAACCAAAGCTGTATTCACCAACAAATTAAAATGTGTAAACCGTGGATAGATTTGACAGATATTTCCTAACAAATCTGAAATGTTTACATTTTGGTACAAGCCCAAAATCTCTTTTGAAACATGTACATAAAATGACTAATTTTTAATTTTGAAGTTTTTCCTGTATATTGTATCGTTAACCTATTTTATTAAAAACAAACTTTTCTATATTCATTTAAGATAAATATGGATTCAATCATATAGATTCACAATTTTAAGGAGACACTTATGGGGATCATCTGCATTATCACTCATCACTATAAAAATTAAAATATGAACAACCTTGTTAATTAGAAATATCACACTTCTGTCTCATGAAATTAGTTTATATTTATAAACTTGGTTACAGAATTAGTTTTAATCTAGTCTTTCTAAATACCTGGAATAAAGTTACTTTTTGCTGATTTAAGAGCTTATAGTTTTTCATTTTTAACTAAGCTATTGACATATTTGCCTATTTTATTGTATCTATGACCTGTAGTTTGTAGTGTGAATCTTGCTGTAATTGTGTGAAGGTATGAAATATTCTTAATGTTTTTACTTATACATCCTTTAAAATAGTTATACACTTTTATCTTAGTATAAATTATAATAATGTGATTTTTATTTTATCTGAGTTGTAGTGTTTCTATGTAAGCTATTCAATAAATTTTCCAATATAACTTAGAGTACTGAAATGTTTTTAGTTGATAATTTCTTAGGAGAGAATTTTCTCATCAGTGGTCCAATTTTTTTTTTTTTTCTTTTGAGATGGAGTTTTGCTGTGTTGCCCAGGCTAGAGTGCAGTGGCGCGATCTCAGCTCTGCAAGCTCCGCCTCCTGGATTCATGCCATTCCCCTGCCTTAGCCTCCTGAGTAGCTGGGACTACAGGTGCCTCCTACCATGTCCGGCTAATTTTTTTTTTAATTTTTAGTAGAGACAAGGTTTCACCATGTTAGCCAGGATGGTCGCGATCTCCTGACCTCATGATCCACCAGCCTTGGCCTCTCAAAGTGCAGGTATTACAGGCATGAGCCACCACATCCAGCCCAATATTTTTTAAACATTTATTTTTAGCTTACTTATTACATGTGTATCTAGGCAACCACAATATTGAAAATTACATTTAAGTTAAAATATGGATCTACTTCCTTTCAATGTAATAAAAATTTGGAAATAAAATTGTTAATAAAAACCTTACTTGTAATTATAAATAATTAGACTAAAGTCAACGGGACAAAATTTGACCAAAGGAATATTTATTTTTATTCACAAAACAGCAGTAATCCAAAATTTCTAACCCATAGCATGACCAGCTTTCCTGTGAAGAATGTTTTTGGTTTGATGTAATTTCATTTGTCTATTTTTGCTTTTGTTGCCTATGCTTCTGAGGTCTTATTAAAAATCTCCTTGCCAGGACCAATGTTCTAAAACATTTCCTTAATTTTTTATTCTAATAGTGTTATAGCTTATGGTCTTATACTTAAGTCTTTAATACATTTTGAGTTGATTTTTGTTAGTGGTGAGAAATTAGAGTCTAATTTCATTCTTCTGAATGTGGATATTCACTTTTCCCCGTGCCATTTATTGAAGCAACTCTATTTTCCCCAATGTGTGTTCTTGACACCTTTGTTGAAGATCAGTTGGCTGTAAATATATAGATGTATTTACGTATTTAATGTTTTCATATGTGGTTTTTTCTTTCTGGT